>NC_134363.1:128635461-128937961 GCF_048569485.1 Anomaloglossus baeobatrachus | reverse complement strand
TACCCCCAAATATAATCAATAGTTGGCACAATACAGTTGTTTCACTATGTACAGACAAAGGAAGCATCTTATTATTCATTCAACAAAGTACCCAGTATCTATATATATAATTGTCTAATTCTGTCTGTCTGTAACAGAAATCCCGCGTTGCTGATTGGTCGTACCAGCGCCTGCGACCAATTAGCGACAGGCGCAGTCCGGCCACGAATTGGCGCGGGATTTGAACCACGCTTCGCTGATTCGTCACACACAGACACCACCGCACACAGAAGCCTCTATATACACCCCAGCAGCCTTTATATACACCCCACAAGCCAAAGACTCTATATACACCCCAGCAGCAGCCTCCAGCACGACTCACCTTGCACTGTCTTCTCTTTTCATACTCTGTAGTACTTTCTCCCTCCCCTCGCTAGCCCTGCAGGCTGGGAGATCCGGCTGCTTCCTATTTCCTCCTCGGCATGTCCCGCCCACCTCTCTGCTCAGCTGCCTCCGGATTGGATGTGGGTGTTGCTGAGGGAGTGGTGCAGGCCCCTTAGATACCCGACTGCGGCCTTAGCAACATGACACAGACTGCAACAGAACCTGTATTAGGCCTCCGACACACATCTGTGCCGCCGGTACGTGTTTGCCAGTTTTTTCACGTACCGGTGGCACGGAGACACGTACACCAATGATACCCTATGGTAGCAGGCACACACACATAAAACCACACGGAACGTGTGTCCATGTCCGTTTGTATGTGTGTGCGTTTTTCAACTCGCTGACATGTCCGTTTTTCTCCGGCAGCACGGGTGTCACACGGCCCGCACCCCTACCACATGGATGTAGTGTGGATGCGGTCCCGTGTGACACGCGCCGGAGAAAACTCACGTCAGAGAAAAAAATAACAAACCTTTACTCACCTTCTCCAGCAGTCCTGTCCTTGCCGCTGCTGCCACTTGCTGCCAACCGACGCTCATTATACTCATTTAATATTGACTTCACTGCGGCCGGAAGCAGCAGCAGCGGGGAGACGGCAGGACCGGAGACCGAAGATCAGCACCACGGACAGCAGGAAGGACCATGTGAGTATGCAAATTACCGGTTCGCCGTGTGTTATCGCCACAGAGGGATGTACTTCTGTCATGTTTATTGAATATGTTCTGTCAGTCACAGTCACATAGTTGTATTAAGTTATATGAACAATAACATTTAATGATAATGTGTATATTTTAATCTTCATAAATAAACTACATACATATTCTAGAATACCCGATGCGCTAGAATCTGGCCACCATCTTGTATTATTACATAGAAGCATAGGTAAATTTGTGAATGTAATATTGGCTTGTAGTTCGTGGGCCCTGAGTCAATGTTAAGCCCGCTTTACACGCCGCAATGTATCTTACAATGTGTCGGCGGGGTCACGTCGTAAGTGACGCACTTCCGGCATCGTAAGGTACATTGCAGTGTGTAACAGCTACGTGCGATTTCGATTGAACGGTAAAACGTTCATCGCACGCACGTCGTTCATTCCTCATGAATTGAACGTCAGGTCGTTCATTGTACCCGGGGTAGCACACATTGCAATGTGTGACACCCCGGGAACGATGAACAGATCTTACCTGTGTCCTGCGGCTCCCGGCCAGCAATGCAGAAGGAAGGAGGTGGGCGGGATGTTTATGTCCCGCTCATCTCCGCCCCTCTGCTTCTATTGGCCAGCTGCCGCCTGACGTCGATGTGACGCCGAACGTCCCTCCCACTCCAGGAAGTGGACGTTCGCCGCCCACATCGAGGCCGTATGGACGGGTAAGTGAGTGTGATGGGGGTTAATCGTATGTGTGGCACATTCAACAAATTGAACATGCCGCACATACGATGGGGCGGTTACGATCGCATATAATATCGTATGCTGGATCGTAAGGTGTATAGCAGGCTATACTGGTGGGGTCCTGCCGCCTCAGGCTGACACTGGCCATAGCCCCCCTTTCTGTAGCACAGGGGGTCCTTTCACCGTCCCCCCTCGCTGCCTGGGTCCAAGCCTTCATAATGTAATCTATTTTGTGTAATATTCATACACGGAGATTTAGGGAATTTTTCTTCCTATCATTCAGTCAAATTAGACAAATTAGGAAATGTTTATATTGGCAGCGCAGGAATGAAGATTGTGTCTCATGTGTGACAAATGTGCCCAATTTAATGCATGTACAAACCATCATAATTCACTCCATATCTAATGGGAAAAGCCATATTTAAAACCTACGAAAGCAAACTGAGGCGACATTAGAATGAATCGGTACGAGGAGCCGTTCATGATAATGTTTGCATTCTATTGTCCCATCCCTAATACAATTTATTACACCGCGCAGGAATTAATCAAATCATATTACAACCAAGTGCCATTATCCATACAAATGCATGGGATTGTGTGCTGTGCTGGTAATGAGCGTCCCACTCCTCCCAGCGCGGCCCGCGGCCTCCATAGCTCAGAAATCACCGAGTGTCTGTGCTTATTCCTACGCTGTGATAGCCTTTAAAATCGCAGTCTTAGAGGGGAATAAGTTTAACACCAGCCGTAACCCCTGCTGGAGAGAGTCAGCTGGGAAAATAATGAAACCAACATGCCCCCTACTGGTGAGAGATGGAGATGAGTAAATCCAGTGACGCTTGTGAAATACATTGTATCAGTCACGGAAATATTTCAGCCTCATACAGACACACAGGAGGCAGAGTCACAGGAAAGGGCCCCTACTCCTTATTATGTAAATATAGGAGCTGGACATTCTATTTAGAACATCACATACTCACACACTATACAGATATGGATACTATACAGATATGGATATAGTGCAGATATGGATACTATACAGATATGGATATAGTGCAGATATGGATACTATACAGATATGGATATAGTGCAGATATGGATACTATACAGATATGGATATACTGCAGATATGGATACTATACCGATATGGATATAGTGCAGATATGGATACTATACAAATATGGATATAGTGCAGATATGGATACTATACAGATATGGATATACTGCAGATATGGATACTATACAGATATGGATATACTGCAGATATGGATACTATACAGATATGGATATAGTGCAGATATGGATACTATACAGATATGGATATAGTGCAGATATGGATACTATACAGATATGGATATACTGCAGATATGGATACTATACAGATATGGATATACTGCAGATATGGATACTATACAGATATGGATATACTGCAGATATGGATACTATACAGATATGGATATAGTGCAGATATGGATACTATACAGATATGGATATACTGCAGATATGGATACTATACAGATATGGATATAGTGCAGATATGGATACTATACAGATATGGATATACTGCAGATATGAATACTATACAGATATGGATACTATACAGATATGGATATACTTCAGATATCATAAAGGCAACTGATTTATCAACATACGTCCCCTGAGGAAGAGGGTGTAACGCGCGTTGGGACAGGCAGGTGTTGCGGTATCTATCCTACTGGTCAGTATATGGTTGGTTTTTGATGTCAATACTTACAGGGATTATATGATCCGTGAGGGCGATTAACTGTTAAAACCCCGGTAATTGGTTGAGTGTACTTTTCCCCCTAAAATTAGGGATCAAATACCATCACCAACTGTTTGCTGACATATGTTTGGAAATATTTCATATACTCTTTATGCATGGGGTCAATACTTATAGGGATTATACCATCTTTGAGGTTGATTAACTGTTAAAACCCCGGTAGTTGTTTGAGTATACTTATCCCTTCCCCTTTAAATTTGGGATGAAATACTATTATTAATTGTTTGTTGACATATGTTTGGAAATATTTCATATACTCTCTATGCATGATACCAGCCCACCTTCCATTGAGGATTTACTGCTGTGAATGTTGTTTTTGTCTTTGTTTATGTCTTGATTTTATAAATTTGAAATAAAAATTAAATATTTTGAATCATATTGGAGTCATACCATTTTTGTTTCTCTGGCTTATATTGATGCAATGGTTATCCAACTTATGCTGTTTGTTTGATCTGATTTATTAACATTACAGCATATTATAAGGATGCGCCATCACATTCTGATTTTGTCACCATTGTTGTCCCCCTGGATATGACCCTATTTGCGCTCCTCTGTCTTCCAGTTTTGTCCAAGAGAACTATGGAAAAAGAAGCGCAAATAGGCTCTTACCCCAATAGATACGGGGTTTAGAAATGAGCAATCCTACTCACCAATAGGGGTTGTGACAGTCACAACTCCTGTAAACGCATGTAACTCCAAGCCACGGCAGCGGTCCCCACGTTGGCAGATAACAGAGAGTAGTAGAGATGGGTTTCAAAGCCGCGCCAATGACCAAATGATCATGAAGGTTAAGATTAATGTTGCTTTATTTCATGCACAGGTCAACGCGTTTCAGGAGACTCAGCTCCCTTCATCAGGACAAACTGGCAAAGAACATCAAATCTCTTGACCTGTGCATGAAATAAAGCAACATTAATCTTAACCTTCATGATCATTTGGTCATTGGCGCGGCTTTGAAACCCATCTCTACTACTCTCTGTTATCTTCCAGTTTTGTCTATCAGTTGTGGTCTTTGTGTGTAGAACTTCTTACTGTTCTCTACTGCCTAAGTATTACGATTAGGGATGATCGAATACCTCAAATATTCGGCAATGCCCATATTCGCCAAATAGGTCGTCGCTATTCGACTATTTGCGAATATTCGATGCGCAATGTAAAAGGTGCTTTACACGGTGCGACATCACTAACGATATATCGTCGGGGTCACATCATTAGTGACGCACATAGCGACATCGCAGCGTGTGACACCAATGAGAGACGATCAACGAGCGCAAAAACGTGCAAAATCGTTCCTCGTTGACACGTCGTTCATTTCCTTAATATCGTTGCTGCTGCAGGTACGATGTTGTTTGTCGCTCCTGTGGCAGCATATATCGCTGTGTGTGACACCGCAGGAACGAGGAACATCTCCTTACCTGCCTCCACCGGCAATGAGGAAGGAAGGAGGTGGGCGGCATGTTACGTCTCGCTCATCTCCGCCCCTCCTCTGCTATTTGGCGGCCGCTTAGTGACGTCGCTATGACGCCAAACGCACCTCCCTCTTGAAGGAGGGATAGTTCGGCAGTCACAGAGACGTCGTACACAAGGTATGTGCGTGTGACGCTGCCATAGCAATAAATCGCTACGGCAGCGATCACTAAATGTCGTATATATGACGAGGGTGGGTACTATTGCTAGCGATGTCGCAGCGTGTAAAGTACCCTTAAGTCTATGGGAAATCCGAATAGTTGCCGAATAGCAACTATTAGGGCTTCCCATAGACTTACATTGCACATCGAATATTCACATAGCAGCGACCTATTTGTCGGATATTCGTGAAGCCGAATATTGCCTAATATTTGTGATATTCGATCATCCCTAATTACAATACTACTCACAGGGGCTTTCTGAACATTGCTGCTCAAGAGCGCACTGCTCCCCTGCCTCTCAGCTGCCTGCTAGCTGGGTGACAATATGCACCTGTTGTTCATACCAGTGGTATGGTTGCACCTCTAACATGCTCGATTGACTGTTCATACCAGTGGTATGGTTGCACCTCGGACATGTTGGTTCGATCGTTCATACTAGTGGTATGGTTGCACCTCTAACGTGAACTTTGAGGTAGTTTTGTCTCTGCAGCATCGGATAAGTACAAGGTAAGGCCTCTTTCACACGTCCTTGTCTCCTGTATGTGTTTGATCCTTTTCCTCATGTACCGGAGACACGGGCACACGTAGACCCATTAAAATCAATGGGTCTGCGGTCACATGCGTGTTCTGCCACGGAACGTGTGTACGTGTGGAGCATACGTGTGTCTGTGTGCTCCACACGTCAACATGTCCGGTTTTCTCCGGCATCACGGGTGTCACATGGAACGCAAACGGACCACACGGAGGTGTTCCGTGTGACACGCGCCGGAGAAAACACATGTGTTTGAGAAAATAAAAAAAAACTTTACTCACCTTCTCCAGCGCTGCTGTCTCTGCTGCTGCTGTCACTTGCTTCTGACCGCCGCTCATTATGCTTATTGAATATTCACTTCACTGCGTCCGGAAGTATCAGCAGCGGGGAGTCGGCAGGGCTGGAGACCGAAGATCAGCACCACGGACAGCGACGCCAGGGACAGGTGAGCATAAAGTTCCCATTCTCCGTGTGTTATCACGGATAACACACGGAGACAACACGTAGGCCATAAACACGGCTCACGGAGGGCAAAACGCACCTCTGACACGTCTGTGAAAAACGTGGGTGGTTTTTCACCAACGTGTGAGAGAGGCCTAAAGAAGCTAGTTGAATCCAGTGAACCCTCCAACTTTAGAGCAGCACTTACAAACTCTATAGAAACAGCTTGAAAGTGCTGCACTCCTTCCCTAGAAGACTGACCACAGTGCTTAGCCTGCAGAGGTGGTTGGTAACCTAAGAAACAAGCAGTAAACAACTGAATTAAAAGGCAGTCTTTAGAATAAAGAGGATTTTCAATAAAAAGTAAATTGTAAAGTTGCTTGTTTCTTGTTCCCCTAGTCCTAAAAAGGAAAGGACTGCAGAATTGCTCTATGGCTGCATCCCTATCACAAGTTTTTTCTGAACGTTTAGCCACCAGGGTTTGTGGAGAACTGCAGCCGGCACCATTCAGATAAATGGTGACATGATTTAGTGGGTGGCCAACAAAACATCTGGGCACAGGAAAAGCAGCACTGACTCAGCCCCTTTGGTAGAGGTCCCAAACCTGGGAAGTGATCATAAAGTGACTAAGTGACATACCATAGCTTACTGAGAAGAGAATATCCCTGCAACCAAGTACACGTGGCTACTCCTACAGTAAATCAGCTCCGAAAACAACCTCACATGACCTCATAATTAGCACTGCCTTGAATTAGGGTGGGGTTTACCCTAACCGATGGCTTCCACCAATTTGCTACATGTTAGCCAATGGGCAGGCATTGAATAGTTGGACAGGTCAATCGCATTTCAACTACGCATGGAAGAGGTACAAATTGGTACAGATGCTCAAGAGGTCAGGGGGCCACTTCTACCTCTAAAGCTGATGGATTTGTGCATTATGATGGGTGATTTAGACAGCAAAGGGCTCATATATTGTTCTTGCACATGGACGCTCTTCTGTCTGTGTCCGCAGACTAATCCGTAGCCGAATATTAGAAAATGAGATTTCCTAGGACGCCCATTCAACATAACTGGCCAGTGTAAATGCACCCTTAGTCTAAAGGCCGCCATACACATTCGATGGCTGATGGTTGTATAATGGTGGGCTGATCATTCAGCCGGCAGCTATGTCCGGCACCTTCCCCATACACAGGAGCACTTGTTTAGCCGAAGGCTCATGCTCTTTGAGAGCCACCTCTATGTCTGGAGGCAGCTTATCTCCAAGAAAGCAAAGTAGCCAGAAACTGGACATGATCAATTGACATCTCCCTCGATAATCAGTTTTCAAGGGCCCCTTCACACATCAGATTAACCTGTCGATTCATCAGCTGAGAAAAGCCTAATGTTTATGGGAGGCTTAAGACTTAAAGGGGTTGCCTACTACTAGGACAACCCCTTTTGATTCCACATTTCCCCCAGGTGAAATAATTAAGACTATACTCACCTCCTGTACTGGCACTTTTCCAGCAGTGTCCGGGATCGCTGGTGCTCACAAGGGGGTTGTGACATCATGAAATCCCCGTGTCCAATCAGGGCCGGCTTCCTTTTCCCTACCTTCAGACCAAACGAACAATGAACAGGAAGTGAGTATAACCGCAGCCCCATGTGAGCCCCGGCACCGTGATCCCGGACACCGCTGGAAGGGTGCCGGTACTGTAAGTGAGTATAGTCTTTATTATTTTACATGGGGGAAATGTGGAATTAAAAGGGGTTGTTCTAGTAGTGGACAAACCCTTTAAGTCTCAAGCCCACTTGAAACATTACACTTTTGTCAGCTGATAAATCGAGGGGTAGGTAGGTAGGTAGGGGAGTATAGTCTTTATTATTTTACATGGGGGAAATGTGGAATTAAAAGGGGTTGTCCGAGTAGTGGACAACCCCTTTAAGGGATCATAATCACTATTGTTGGATGAGAATGGATGACTCTTACAATTTTCTCTAGAGAATATAGGCTCCTTCCTAATACATGTCATTCTGTAATGATAAACAGAAGCCAGTCCCTTTAACATGCACAGTAATATTATACTATGGGCTGTGGATCTGTGGTTGAAATTGAAGACTGAAGAGATCAATTTAAAGGGATTCTTTGGTTTGGAAAATAGAAGGATGCCAGGGCTGCCATGAGAGTCTTTCATTGTGAAACGCTGTGTGTAATGCTTTAATTCCCCTTTGGAGGCGCTCTAGGGAAACTGAATACTTACCCAAGCTACAGCTGATTTCTACACACAGCCCTGTGATCGGCCTATCCTATAGGAACTAACTTTTTTACTAAAAGTGTACAACCCATAAAACGACAGATGCCGAATTTTGTTTCCTGGCCCCACAGATCCATCAATTGGGAAGCAGGAACACGTCGGTGACCCCGGAGGATCACACCCGGTATAAATAAGTGTTCACTCAATGACCTTGACTTTGAATCTTTATATAAAGCAAATGATGAAATCCGTCCCTGTAAACAATCAGGCGGCAATGTGGTCCCAAAGGATAAAAAAAAAGAACCTGGTAAAAAAAAAAAAACGTGGAGCTGGATATTCTGCTGTAATAAAATCCTTCTCAGGAGAGGAAATTCTTCCCCTAGATATGAAATGAAAAATAAATAAAACAAATAAATTGAAATAATATCTGTGTATTTAGATAAAATGCATAATGATGAGTGACAGAGCAGATTGTAACATTGCTGTAAATAGGCCAGGACGGGCTGTAATAGCGCCGCGTCTGTCATGTTCTCCCCATTTTAATTATAATTTTGCAGACCTCGGCAGAGTTTTTTGTTTGGGGCATCAGAATACAAGGCGATTTTGGTGTATCTTATTAGCTTAAAGAACGTGCTCGATGTATAAACCGGGATTTTGTTATTCCAGACATATAATGTATTCTCCAGCTCGAATCAAAGGGTGAAATTATCTCGCAATTTCTGTTTCATTGGTAAATAATCTTATCTGTCAACACTGTTCAAGCATAGGTTTCATGTCAGGAAGGAATCAGTGTTTTCCATATATACGGAGTTGTGATGACTCTGACATTTGATAGGGTTATTACATAATAAAATCACCTTGTGTTTTGATTTTATCAATTACTAACTATAGTACCCAGCGTTACCCGGGATAGTAACTAAGTCTCTTTCCCTCTCCCACTCCCCCTTTCTGCCACTCTCCCTCTCTTCCTCTTTACCACTCTCCAACTCTCCCACTCTCCATCTCTCTCTCTTTCCCACTTTCTTCCACTCTCCCTCCTTCTCTCTCTCTGTCTTTCTCCCACCCCACCTCTCTCCCTATCTCCCACTTTCCCACTTCCCTCTCTCCCACTCTCCCTCTTTCCCACTCTCCCTCTCTCCCTTCCTCTCTCTGTCTCTCTCCCCCTCTCCCTCTCTCTCTGACACTCTCCCTCCCACTCTCTCCCTCTCCCTCTCTCCCACTCCCCCTCCCTCCCACTTTCCCTCCCTCCCACTCTCTCACTCTCCCTCTCTCCCACTCTCCCTCCCTCCCACTCTCCCTCTCTCCCACTCTCCCTCCCTCCCACTCTCTCACTCTCCCTCTCTCCCACTCACCCTCTCTCTTCCATTCTCTCTCCTTCTCTCTCTGTCTCTCTCTCTCTCTCCCATCCTCCCTCCCTCCCATTCTTCCTCTCACCCTCTCTTCCTCTTTCCCACTCTCCCTCTTTCCCACTCTCCCTCTCTCCCTTCCTCTTGCTGTCTCTCTCCCACTCTCCCTCTCTCCCTTCCTCTTGCTGTCTCTCTCCCACTCTCCCTCTCTCCCTTCCTCTCGCTGTCTCTCTCCCACTCTCCCTCTCTCCCACTCTCCCTCTTTCCCACTCTCCCTCCCTCCCACTCTCTCACTCTCCCTCACTCCCACTCTTCCTCCCTCCCACTCTCTCACTCTCCCTCTCTCCCACTCTCCCTCTCTCCCTTCCTCTCGCTGTCTCTCTCCCACTCTCCCTCTCTCCCACTCTCCCTCTTTCCCACTCTCCCTCCCTCCCACTCTCTCACTCTCCCTCTCTCCCACTCTTCCTCCCTCCCACTCTCCCTCTCTCTCTGGCACTCCCCCTCCCTCCCACTCTCTCACTTTCCCTCTCTCCCTTCCTCTCTTTGTCTCTCTGCCACTCTCCCTCTCTCTCTGCCACTCCCCTCCCTCCCACTCTCTCACTCTCCTTCTCTCCCACTCTCCCTCTTTCCCACTCTCCCTCCCTCCCACTCTCTCACTCTCCCTTACTCCCACTCTTCCTCCCTCCCACTCTCTCACTCTCCCTCTCTCCCACTCTCCCTCTCTCCCTTCCTCTTGCTGTCTCTCTCCCACTCTCCCTCTCTCCCTTCCTCTCTCTGTCTCTCTCCCACTCTCCCTCTCTCCCACTCTCCCACTCCCCCACTCTCCCTCTCTCCCACTCTCCCTCTTTCCCACTCTCCCTCCCTCCCACTCTCTCACTCTCCCTCACTCCCACTCTTCCTCCCTCCCACTCTCTCACTCTCCCTCTCTCCCACTCTCCCTCTCTCCCTTCCTCTCGCTGTCTCTCTCCCACTCTCCCTCTCTCCCACTCTCCCTCTTTCCCACTCTCCCTCCCTCCCACTCTCTCACTCTCCCTCTCTCCCACTCTTCCTCCCTCCCACTCTCCCTCTCTCTCTGGCACTCCCCCTCCCTCCCACTCTCTCACTTTCCCTCTCTCCCTTCCTCTCTTTGTCTCTCTGCCACTCTCCCTCTCTCTCTGCCACTCCCCTCCCTCCCACTCTCTCACTCTCCTTCTCTCCCACTCTCCCTCCCTCCCACTCTCCCTCCCTCCCACCCTCTCACTCTCCCTCCCTCCCACTCTCCCTCCCTCCCACCCTCTCACTCTCCCTCTCTCCCACTCTTCCTCCCTCCCACTCTCTCACTCTCCCTCTCTCCCACTCTCCCTCTCTCCCTTCCTCTCGCTGTCTCTCTCCCACTCTCCCTCTCTCCCACTCTCCCACTCTCCCTCTTTCCCACTCTCCCTCCCACTCTCTCACTCTCCCTCTCTCCCACTCTTCCTCCCTCCCACTCTCCCTCTCTCTCTGGCACTCCCCCTCCCTCCCACTCTCTCACTTTCCCTCTCTCCCTTCCTCTCTTTGTCTCTCTCCCACTCTCCCTCTCTCTCTGCCACTCTCCCTCCCTCCCACTCTCTCACTCTCCTTCTCTCCCACTCTCCCTCCCTCCCACTCTCCCTCCCACCCTCTCACTCTCCCTCTCTCCCACTCTTCCTCCCTCCCACTCACCCTCTCAACACCAAAATCATAACTAACACAAGGGCTGTTTTATACTAAGAATGTCCTTTGTTGCCTATAGCAACCACTCACAGCTCCTATTAATGACCTGTAGCAAAATTAAAGCATTGCTGTGATTGGTTGCTATAGGCCACCTGATAAATACCCAGGCTAACTGTCAAAACAGCCAATATATTACCTCACACATCCAAACAGTAAGTAAGCGGGGGTAAGGGGGTTGCGAATAACTGTAAAGTGTGGGGTCACATTTTTCCAGAAAACATAGTCTATGACGTTCCCTGGGTCACATGGGGCGTCTGTGCAAAATTGTGTGATTGTAAATGCGACGGTGCGGATTCCTGTACCGGACACACACACATACACTCCGCATTATATATGATATCATTGTTGCATTGATGAAAGAGGAAGTATTATTTATCATTAAAAGAAGCAACATACACACTATTATCATCAATCATAAAGGATGATGTGGGTAGTGGTTTCATACATTATGGTGCGATCGTGTTGTCATAAATAATGCTGCTATTATGTTTTTAACAATAGTTCCGTCATTTATCATTGAGTTTTACATAGAATCCACATATTACAAAGTGTGAAATATCAATCCAGAGTGATGAGATTGGTATCAATTATCATTGTACTGTTGTTACATAATGTTACATTGTAACAATTGTCGTGTTGTCAGAGCCCATAGCGTACGGTCATCGATAATGCTGCTAATAATCATTTACCATTGGGTTCTACATAGAATTCACGTGATATTACAAAGCGTGAAACATCAATCAATAGTGCTGATATGAGCAGCGGTATCAATTATCACGGTGCTATTGTTGTGTTGTTACATAATGTTACAGACTCTTACAACTACTATGTTCTTAAAGACAGTGCCATCATTTATCACTGAGTTTTATCTGGAATTCACATGATAATACAAATTGTGAAACATCATCAATAATGATGATATGGGAAGTGGTATCAATTATCGTGGTCTCATTGTTGTGATGTCAAAGCCCCTAGGGTCACATAGAGTCACCGTGACTATGTTCATTAAGATAGCGCTATCATTTATCATTGAGTTTTGCACGCTATTCACATGGTAATACAAGCTGAGCCATCAATCAAGAATGATAATATAGGTAGTGGTATAGTAGCATTAATTATGGTAGTATCGTTGTGGTGTTACATAGTGAAACAGATTCTCACAATTACTATGTCCTTATAGATAAACATTTAGCTTTTTATACAATCCACATTATGCAAACCGTAAACTATCAATCTAGAATGATAATATTGGTATTAATAGTATCAATTATTTGGTGCTATAGTAATAGAGAAGCTTAAAATTATCATATTTATAAAGAGAAACTGTCAGCAGGTTTTTGCTATCTGATGTGAGAGCAGCATGATGTAGAAACAGAGACCCAGATTCTAGTGGTGTGTAATTTATTGTTCTGATGTTTCTATACAATCAGTGTTTTATCAGGAGGAGATTATCACTGCATGACTAGGTGTCACATGCCTTCTAGTCCACTGCTTTATAGAATTCTGCCCCCACTACTGATTAGCAGCTTTTTGTCCATATACAGTGTACAAAGAAAGCTGCCAGTCAGTGAACTGGGCGGGCTTCTACACAGCTCAGCATTCCGAGCTGTGCTAGATCTGCAGCAGGGAAAACTGTCATTTTTGCTATGTAATGTGAGAGGAGCATGATGTAGGAGCAGAGACCCTGAATCCAATGATGTGACACTTACTGTTTTTATACAATCAGTGTTTTATCGGAAGGTGATTATCACTGCAGGACTAGGTGCCACATGCCATCTAGTCCACTGGTCTATATACCTCCACCCCCCACTACTGATTAGCAACTTTCTGTCCATATACAGTGTACACAGAAAGCTGTCAGTCAATGAACTGCGCAGGGTTTTATATGGCTCAGCATTCCAAACTATACATGGAATCCATCAGCAGATTTTTGCTATGTAATCTGAGAGCACCATGTTGTAGGAGCAAAGACACTAAATCCAGGGATGTGTCACTTACTGTTTTCCTGTTTCTTTACAATCAGTGTTTTATCAGCAGGACATTATCACTACAAGACTAAGTGTCTCATGCCTTCTAGTCCACTGCTGTATATAACCCTGCCCCCACCACTGATTAGCAGCTTTCTGTCCGTATACAGTGTACACAGAAAGCTGCCTGTCAGTGAAGTGAGCGGGGTTATACACAGCTCAGCATTCTGAGCTCTGCTAGATCCACAACAAAGAAAACTGCTCCAATCAGTAAACTAAGTGACACATCAATGGAATCAGGGTCTCTGTCCAAACATCATGCTTCTATCAGATTATATAGGAAAATCGTGCTGACAGATTAACTTTATTAATAAACTTTAATCAAGTATTCAAGATTCCTACTGCAAGTGCGGAGGATTTTCTCATTTGGACATTATTGGGTTATTCCCACTCCTACTAAACCTCCCCTATATATTGTGTGCAGACCAATATCTTAAACAACAAATAAACAAAAAATTCACACATCACTGGAATCAGGGTCTCTGTCCCTACATCAAGCTGCTCTCAGCTTACATAGCAAAAACCTGCTGACTGATTCTCTTTGTAGATAGTGTTATTATAGAATTCACTCAATAATGGGAATTAGTAATCAGGAATGATAATATGGGTAGGGGTGTTGGTGATTGTTGTGATGCCACTGCTCATGGCATAATAGATATTACTATTAATACGCAGTTGTATTGGAGGCAATGCTATCAGTTATCATTGCGCTCCCAATGCTCCTATTAATTACCATGATGTTATTGTGGTCTTGTCAATTATCAGGTTATTATGGAGAGTTGTCGGTTTTCGCGGAGTAATTGGGGGTGTTATTAATTATTTAGGTATATTCGCTGGTGTTGTAGATTTTCATGGTGTAATTGCTGATGTTAACAATTATCCTGGTGTAATTACTGAAAATAGCGAGATCATTATTATGGAGGGTGCGAGGCATTCATCATTGTGATGTAACACCACTGCTATCCGTGATCATGGCGGAAAATCCTTGCTATTTTACATACTTGGAACTTTTGATTATCTTACATTTTTTATGCTATTTATCAGTTTTTTATTAATTGTCTTCTCCGTTTTCATTGTGCTGTATTTTAGTTTTTATGGAGTTATTATTACATTGGTGTAATGGAAACTATTCTCGATTATTATCATCTTATTGCAGTGTTGTTAATTATCAGGCTGTTATGATCAATGATCCTGGTGTTAATGCTGATGGTATTATGTTATCGATCTTGATTGTGATTTTACCACCCAGTAAACTAAGTGTTGTTATATCAGTGTTTTATCAGAAGGAGATTATCACTGCAGGACTAGGTGCCTCGTGCTTTCTAGTCCACTGCTTGGTGTAACCCTGCCCCTACCACTGATTAGCAGCTTTCTGTCCATATACAGTGTACACAGAGAGCTGCCAATCAGTGGTGTGGGCAGGGTTATCCAGAACCCAGCATTTCAAGTGCTGCTTGATCCACAACAGAGAAAACTGTTATTTGTTCACAATTGCTGCACCCTGTGAACTTATTGACACATCACTGGAATAAGGGTATCTGTCCCTAGATCATGCTGTTGTCAGGCTACATAGCAAAAACCTGCTGACAGATTCCATTTATAGTTTGGAATGCTGAGCCACGTATAGCCGCACCCACTTCACTGATTGGCAGCTTTCTGTATACGCTGTATATGGACCAAAAGCTACTAATGAGTGATGAGGGCAAGGTTACACCAAGCAGTGAACTGGAAAGCACAAGACACCTTATCCTGTACTGATAATCTCCTGCTGATAAAACACTGATTGTATAGAAACCAAAAAACAGTAAGTGACACATCACTGGATTCACTGTCTCTGTTCCTACATTCCTCTTCTGTTAGATTATATAGCAAAAACCTGCTGACAGATTCCAGTTACAGCTTATAATACTGAACAGTGTATAACCCCGCCCACTGCACTGATTGGCATCTTTCTATGTACACTGTATATGGATAAAAAGCTGCTAATAAGGCTGGTTTCACACGTCCGGCTTTTCGCCGGTTTGCTGGATCCGGCGCTCTCCCGTACAGACAATACAGTACAGTGACAGCGCTGTAACTTCCGGGTCACATGCGCCGGTCACATGACAGCACGTGACCGGCGCTTGTTGCGCTGTCACTGTACTGTAGTCACTGTATGGGAGAGCGCCGGATCCGGCAAACCGGCGAAAAGCCGGATGTGTGAAACTGGCCTTAGTGGTGAGGTCAAGATTACACCAATCAGTAGACTAGAAGGCATGAAACATTTAGTCCTGTATTGATAATCTTCTGCTGATAAAGCACTGATTGCATAGAAAACGCAAAACAGTAAGTGACACATCACTGGATTCAGGTTCTCTTCCCCTACATCACTCTGCTGTCAGATTACATAGCAAAAACCTGCTGAGTGATTCAATTTATAGCTCGGAATCCTGAGATGTGTATAATCCGGTACACTTCACCGATAGGCAGCCTTCTGTGTACACTGTATATGGACACAAAGCTGCTAATCCTTATTTTTATATTTTGGATTATCAAAAATGTTGGTGTTATTGCTGTTATAAATGATCATAGATTTACTGTCTGTAGCTACAATGTTAGCATTAATTATTATGGATTTATTGTTGCATTTAAATACATTATTAAATAATAATAATAATAATAATAATAATAATAAGTCATTACTTAGGACATTGCACCAGTCACAGCTCCGCGCTCTATAAGCGGAAAGTCACAGGCACAAACTTTGGCCATCAGTCTGCCCGAATAACCTTCAGACACAAGCTTCTTATATAGATTAAAAAAAAATACATACAGTTTAATCCGGAAATAAGTTGTTTCTTATGCTCCATGGTAGATATCCTGAAATGTCACAGCCAGAGTGGCTCAGGCAGCGCGAATAATATTGTGTGATTTAATCAGGGTCTAATCTGGATCCTTCATCATATGCGCAGCTTAACTCAATTAAAACCTCCATACCTTGCAGGTAAAATGACGACAAGTAATAAACATGGCGATTAGCACCGGTAATGAGAAAATACAACGTTAGAAGTCAATGTAAAGCAAAGCAGTAGGGAAACGGATGCAAAAAAAAAAAAAGGGACATGGCATCATACAGTGTCTGTCCCCCTCCTCCACCATGGGCCCCACATCGCTTATCATTCCATGCTGCCCCCCACGTAAACCTGGAAAGATATCAATCATTATTCTGCATTAAGGTCATATAATGCCCCAACTTTGTATCCTGGTGAGAGGAGATGATTATATCAATAATCTCTATAGGCCCATGCCCCGTATTTGGTGGTTCCTATGGAAGCGGGGCAAAGACTTTGGGTGCTTTTGCGCATATGTGACCAATATTTATCAACTCAGACCAAAAGGAATCTATCTTGATACATCTACATGGGTGATTGATCTGATGAAAATTGGTCCCATCTGTCGCATATCTATCAATTTTTTTTATTTTGCATTTGATGATGGGTTCCAACTTGTGGGCTAGAATTTATACAGCACCTAAACTTTGGCTCTCTCTTTCTTTCTTTCTTTCTTTCTTTCTTTCCTTTCCTTTCCTTCTTTCTTTCCTACCATCCTTCCTTTCCTTCCTTCCTTTCCTTTCCATTCCTTCCTTCCTTTCCTACCTTCCTTTCCTTCCTTCCTTCCTTTCCTTCCTTCCTTCCTTTCCTTTCCCTCCTTCCTTTCCTACCTTCCTTTCATTTCCTTCCTTCCCTTACTTCTTTCCTTCCTTTGCTTTCTTCCTTCCTTCCTTTCCTTTCCTTTCCTTTCTTCCTTCCTTCCTTTCCTTTCCTTTCTTCTTTTCTTTCTTTCTTTCTTTCTTTCTTCATTCCTTCCTTTCTTTCTCTTTCCTTTCCTTCCTTCTTTCCTTCCAGCCTTCCTTTCCTTTCCATTTCTTCCTTCCTTTCCTTCCTTCCTTTCGTACCTTCCTTTCCTTTCCTTCCTTCCTTACCTTCCTTCCTTCCTTTCCTTCCTTCCTTTCCTTTCCTCCTTCCTTTCCTACCTTCCTTTGATTTCCTTCCCTTCCTTCCTTCCTTCCTTTCTTTGCTTTCTTCCTTCCTTCCTTACCTTTCTTCCTTCTTTTCTTTCTTTCTGTCTTTCTTTCTTTCTTTCTTTCTTTCTCCTATCTATCAATAAACCTGTAATGCAGTCGCTAGAAAACTGGGGTCTGGTAACAGGAGGACATGTATGGACACAAGGAGAATTCAGGCGTAGTCAGGTCACGATCCGGGGTCAGTATTCCAGAAAGACATATAATAACTTCAGGGAGAAAACTGAGATGTAGTCAGATAACGGTCTGGGGTCAAAAGCCAGGAGATCATGACAGGAACAGGGTGCTGGCAGAGCAACAGTCTGGGGTCAGAAAACAGAGATCAGAACAAAGCAAAGACACAGGTTAACAGAACAACTACCAAACCAGAATGTACGACTGGCAAGGTTCTGGGGGAGCATGCTCAGTAAAGAAACAGGGCAATATCCAGAAAGATTAAACACCTGAGTGAGCACACACCTCCCAGAACTAGAATGGATTCCTGCACTGTCAATCAACCTGCCAGCCCAGCAGTCCAGAAAACACAGCAGAGCATCCCCAGTGCGAAATGCTCTGCACACAGGAATTGTGACACTAGCTATCTATTACCTATCTATCTGTCTATATTTCTATTTGTATATTTTTCTCTCTACCCAGTTACTAAAATAAGCCCTAGCAGTAAATTTCAGACTTGCTGAAGTATGCTTAAAATAGAAACCTTACTCCAAAGATAAGCCCTAGTAGCAGCTTAATAAGGAAATGTCCAGGCAGCTAAAAAAGTTAAAGAATTCAGCAGGATACTTTCGTAAAGAAAGCAGACAAGCCCAAAAGAGAGGACAGCCCCAAAAGAAAGCAGAGAGGCCCCCCTCAAAAAATACGTACTCACCAGATCCTGAACAACTACAGTCAACAAGTGTAGATGGTGGATGGGCTCTCACACAGTGATCTGTGTCGCTCTCACTGGGGACCTGACTGCAACGCAGATGTCTGGGGTCTGGTAAGGGCAATTTTTCTGGAGGTGTGTGACTTCTTTTGAGGGTAAACCTAGCCCTGTTTCCCCAAAAATAAGATCTACCTCGAAAATAAGTACTAGCGCATTTTTGGGGGCTAAAAATAGCATAAGATGCTTTCTTAATTCAGGGAAACACATTATTTATCTGTTTCCATCTATCCATCCATCCATCCATCCATCTATCTATCTATCCATGTATCTATCCCTCTATCTATCTATCTATCTATCTATCCATGTATCTATCTATTTATACATCCATCCATCTATCTATCTATCCATGTATCTATCTATCCATCCATCCATCCATCCATCCATCTATCTATCTATCTATCCATGTATCTATCTATCTATCTATCTATCCATCCATCCATCTATCCATCCATCTATCTATCTATCTATCTATCCATGTATCTATCTATCTATCTATCCATGTATCTATCTATCTATCTATCTATCCATCCATCCATCTATCTATCTATCTATCTATCTATCCCTCTATCTATCTATCTATCTATCTATCTATCTATCTATCTATCTATCTATCTATCTATCTATCTATCTATCTATCTATCTATCTATCTATCTATCTATCCATGTATCTATCTATCTATCTATCTATCTATCCATCCATCTATCTATCTATCTATCTATCTATCCCTCTATCTATCCATGTATCTATCTATCTATCATCTATCTATCTATCTATCTATCTGTCTGTCTGTCTGTCTGTCTGTCTGTAAATCTACATAAAAAAATAAGCTGCACTCCTTGGCCTTAAGTAACATTCTGTTTTGGATCTGAAAGGCTGCCACTTGGCTGAATAAACAGTCCTCCAGTTTTCCCATTATTAGGAGCGCTGCCTATTTATCTATTTATTTATATTAGACTAAAAGAGTAAGGGGTACTTTGCACGTTGCGACATTGCTACTGTGATGCCGTTGGGGTCAAATCGAAAGTGACGCACATCCGGCGCCGGTAACGACGTCGCAACATGTAAAGCCTAGATGCACCGATAAACGATCACAAAAGCGTCATAAATCGGTGATCTGTGTAGTGTCGGTCATTTCCATAATTTCGCTGCAGCCACAGGTGCGATGTGGTTCCTCGTTCCTGTGGCAGCACACATCGCTGTGTATGAAGCCGCAGGAGCGAGGAACATCTCCTTACCTGCATCCCGCCTGCAATGAGGAAGGAAGGAGGTGGGCGGGATGTTTACGTCCCGTTCATCTCCGCCCCTCCGCTTCTATTGGCTGCCTGCCGTGTGACGTCGCTGTGACACCGCACAACTCACCCCCTTAGGAAGGAGGCGGGTCACCGACCAGAGCGACGTCGCAGGGCAGGTGAGTGCATGTGAAGCTGCCGTAGTGATAATGTTCGCTACGGCAGCTATCACAAGATATCGCATCTGCAATGGGGCGGGGACTATCGCTCTCAGCATCGCTAAAATCGGCTAGCGATGTCGCAACGTGCAAAGTACCCCTAAGTTTCCAAATAGCTTTGCACACACATTATAGTATTTTGGCGCTGCTTTGGTATATTTTTCTACATACTATATCTATTATTTATTTATCTTATAGCTATCTATCTAATTACCTAATTTTATCTATCTTCTTTGTATCTATGTCCAGTCAAAGGATAGTATTCTTCACTTTTTTTTATTGTTTAGAAGTTATAAGGAAAAATGTTATTTGTTGTAACTTCACAGTAAGGGAATGTTTGCAGCAGGAAAGGCGCGACTGTATTAAGACGGAACATCTGCTTTTAACCTTAAAGGAATACAGAGAAGTCAGTGACCCTTGGTATGACACAGCCGAGCTTCAGAGCTTTCAGCTGTTTCTCAGGAGATCTGTGAGATCTCTACACAAAGTCACCGCTCCCCAACCATCACAGCATTGCAGGAAGCCTCCGCGCATCGCAGGACTGTCTCCAAGGAGGACTGTTCCCTATTGCTAATCACATGGGCTCCCCTACTGTACATATATGCAAATATAAGCATATATAAGCATATATATATATATATATAATAAGTATTTCTATAGCACCTACTTTTTCCGCAGCACATTACAACTGAGAGATTCATACTGAGGAGCTAAAAGGATAACAATAACATCTCTCACCATCCTCTACAGCTTTGAGCATGAAACGACCTTCATGTTAAAGAATGGCTATCTCATACATACATTTGATTTACAGATATTTAGCATATAATTAGTTATGCAGATTCTTGTCATGTCACTACATTGTTACTGTTTTGCTCCTATAAATCAACATTTTAATTTTTATTATTTTGGTAGTATTTTGTAAATCCACCTTTGGCTTTCAGCACTGCCTGAATCTTTCTTGGCATACTCTCAATCAGATTCAAGAATGTCTTGACCGAAATCTAATCCCAGGTCTCTTTTTTCTCATTCCCAATGTTGGTGTATACTGCTCACTCACTTGGGTATGTGTACAACTTTTTCATCAGCTCTACCCACAAGTGTTTGATTAGGTTGAGGTCTGGGGACTGTGGAGACCAATCCAGCACCTCTACTTCATGGTCATTGAACCATTTCTTCTCCAATCTCATTGTATGCTGGGGGTCATTGTTGTCCTAGAACACTAGGTCATCCTTTTTATACCCAGAGTACTTGAGTGCAGGAAGGATCTCATCTTGTAGGACACTCACATGTAGCTCAGCATTGAGATAATCGAATCTGGTCAAGTATCCAACGCCTTTGACTGTGAAATAACTCCATATCGTCAGGTTTCCTCCACTGGACTAGATAGTTTCTTCAATTTCTCTATCCGTTAAAATTTTTTCCATTGATTCTCCCAGACCCATTTGCCCCCATCAGAGCCGTCTACTGACTTTCATCTCATCACTCCAAGTCACCTGTTTCCAATCTTCTACTCTCCACTTTTTGCACTTTTTTCTAAACTCAAGCCAACACTTTTTATGATGATATTAAAGTCGAGGCTTCTTCACTCATTCCAGATTTGTGTAATGTGGGTAGCACAGCGCTCACATGGACGTCTGTGATGTCACTAAGCATATGAGCCGCCTCCACTGCCATTTTTGGCGCACCAGAACTGATAGACCTTGTGATGAGGTGACTTGTTGACCCAATATTTTGCCTGGACGTTCCCCTCTCCGCTTTTGAATGGATGAACGGACTTCATTTCATATTCTTCACACTGTCATGGCCTCAGATGATGCAGTTTAGCAATTTTCTTGGCAGAGAGACTGCTATCGATGAGCTGGATGATACTGTTTCTCTCTTCTGGGGAAATCTTCTTCATGGCTGCTCCTCGATTTGTATCAGTGACTTTCACTTGGGAATCAACCTAATAACACACTGAGTTATTAGGTAATGTGAGAACAGGTTGTAATTTGTAGTATACAGGAAGAAAAAGATTTTTCTATCAACAGGAGCAAAACAGTAACAATGCAGTGACATGACAAGAATCTGCATAACTAATCATGTGCTCAATAGCTGCAGGTCAAATTTATGTATGACATAGCCAAGATGATTGTCTGATTGTCTATAAAATGAAGGTAATCCTACTCTCAAGCTGTAGTGGATGGTGAGATGTGGAGCTGGAATGTCATAAGGTCAAAACTTTTGGTCATCAGTATAATTCCATGCTGACCTAGCAGTGGAACCCTGGAACCGGTGCCTGATGAGGGGCCGTCTGTTGTCAGCATTTTGGGCAGTATTCTCTCTCTCCCTATTATGTCCTGGAGTAGATATTTTATTCTCAATACTAGGATACATGGCACAGACTTGGGCATACCGTGATCTGTTAATTTTTCCATTCATGGGTCAAGATTTAGAGTGTTTGGTAGGTAACTATCAGATATGAAGGTCCCAGAATGACTCCTTTTAAACTCAATCATTCAGTGCTAAGGACTCATAACTGTAATCAACCCATTGGGGGAGTCTGGGAATCATCTAGGAGGATTTAGGAGAACATCAACATTTACACCAGGTAAAAAGAACATTTATGGCCAGTGTGGGGTCTTGTGTAATTGTGATGTTGTTACCCCCGTGCTCGGGCACTGACATAACACCAGCTTTGTATATTGTGCTTGCGTCATATTAAAGTTTAATAGCAACTTAGATACCTCCTTCTCCTCTGCCTTCTCGTCTTGCCATATTTAGCTGATCTGATGACGAGAACTGAGCTAAACAAATTGCCTTTCTTTCTTTGTGGCCGGCGCCTTCTGCGCGCGCTGCTGTGTCTCACAGAGACGCTCTCGCAGGCAGTGGTCCCTGCTCAGTCAGAAGTAACCTCAGAACCAAGCATCAATCTGATAAAAGCTTCAGATACCAAAAATATAAGGACAATTTGCTCGTAAAAGTAAATTACAAGTCACGGCTGTTGTGTCTAGGGGACGGGATGGTGGGGAATTTCGGAATCAGGTCATTTTTTATCCCGGTCACGTGACTCTGCTACGTTTTAATTTTTTATTTGATCTTTTAAAGATATGGGAGAGAATCAGTGTGAACAAGAAAACATTGTGGTGGGAATCTTTTTCTGGTGTTACATTTATGTAGATGGAACGAAAACGCTTCTACTATGGTGTCCTTCCTAAATGTCATAGTGGACATGATAGTGGGAGATCCCTTTGGGGACCACCGCTAAAATCCACTAATCTAATGATTTTAATTAAAGTCGCATCATGCCTCGTCCTCCAGGTGAACAGGTGCTGAGAGGTCACGTCCTCCAGTAATAATGGGGGTCCTCAAATTATTAGCCCAGTGTCTGTGGATACGTGACATAGTAAGAGGAAGTCCCTTCTGATTCCTGGAGTCTTTGGTTTTTTGGGGGGTCTTCCAACTGCTCATACATTTGCCCAGTAGCTGTCACATAGGTCAACCTGGTTCACCAATGATTCATTGTTACTGGTCTCTACTGGTGACACCAAGAGTTCATTGTTTCTATTTTGAGTTTCTAATGGTTACTAATGGTTCAGGAGTAATTCTATTACTGGTTTCTACTGGTGACACCAATAGTTTACTGCTTCCATTACCGTTTCCTAATGATGACCAATAGTTCATTGTTTCTACTTCTGATACTAACGGTTCATTGTTTCTATTGTGGGTTTCCAGTGGTGACCAATGGTTCATAGTTTCAACTGATTTTTACTGGTAACACAAATAATTTATTGCTTCAAATGCTGGTTTCTACTGGTGACTAATGATTTATTATTTCTATTACTGGTTTGTACTATTATTTCCATTGCTGGTTCCCACTGGTTAAAGTAGGGCTTCATTTTTTTCCATTACCTATTGCTAATGTGATCAATGGTTCATTCTTCCGGCTGGTGACATCTATGATTCATTATTACCATTCCAGCTTTATTTTGGTGACCAATGGTTTATTATTGCTATTATTAGTGTCTACCGGTGACACCAATGGTCCATTGTTTCTAACAGTTTATACTGGTGACACCAATGGTCTATTGTTTCTAACAGTTTATACCGTTGACATCAATGGTCCATTGTGTCTAATAGTTTATACTGGTGACACCAATGGTCTATTGTTTCTAACAGTTTATACTGGTGACACCAATGATTTATTGTTTATAACAGTTTATACCGTTGACATCAATGGTCCATTGTGTCTAATAGTTTATAATGGTGACATCAATGGTCTATTGTTTCTAATAATTTATACTGGTGACATCAATGGTCTATTGTTTCTAATAATTTATACTGGTGACACCAATGGTCTATTGTTTCTAACAGTTAATAATGGTGACACCAATGATTTATTGTTTCTAACAGTTTATACCGTTGACATCAATGGTCCATTGTGTCTAATAGTTTATGCTGGTGACACCAATGGTCTATTGTTTCTAATAATTTATACTGGTGACACCAATGGTCCATTGTCTCTAATAGTTTATGCTGGTGACACCAATGGTCTATTGTTTGTAAGGTTTTCTAATGGTGACACCCATGGTCCATTGTTTCTAATAGTTTATATCGGTGACACCAATGGTCTATTGTTTCTAATAGTTATATCGGTGACACCAATGGTCCATTGTCTCTAATAGTTTATACTGGTGACACCAATGGTCCATTGTCTCTAATAGTTTATGCTGGTGACACCAATGGTCTATTGTTTCTAATAATTTATACTGGTGACACCAATGGTCCATTTTTTTCTAATAGTTTATACCTGTGACACCAATGGTCCATTGTCTCTAATAGTTTATATCGGTGACACCAATGGTCCATTGTCTCTACTAGTTTATGCTGGTGACACCAATGGTCTATTGTTTGTAAGGTTTTCTAATGGTGACACCCATGGTCCATTGTTTCTAAAAGTTTATATCGGTGACACCAATGGTCTATTGTTTCTAATAATTTATACTGGTGACACCAATGGTCCATTTTTTTCTAATAGTTTATACCTGTGACACCAATGGTCCATTGTCTCTAATAGTTTATATCGGTGACACCAATGGTCCATTGTCTCTACTAGTTTATGCTGGTGACACCAATGGTCTATTGTTTGTAAGGTTTTCTAATGGTGACACCCATGGTCCATTTTTTCTAAAAGTTTATATCGGTGACACCAATGGTCTATTGTTTCTAATAGTTTATATCGGTGACACCAATGGTCCATTGTTTCTAATAATTTATACTGGTGACACCAATGGTCCATTGTCTCTAATAGTTTATATCGGTGACAGCAATGGTCCATTGTTTCTAATAGTTTATGCTGGTGACACCAATGGTCTATTGTTTCTAATAATTTATACTGGTGACACCAATGGTCCATTTTTTCTAATAGTTTATACCTGTGACACCAATGGTCCATTGTTTCTAATAGTTTATATTGGTGACACCAATTGTTCTTTTGTTCTCCATTCTTGGTTTCTACTGGTGACTACTGGTTGATTATTTCTATAACTGGTTTGTATGTTGTTTCCATTGCTGGTTACTTCGGGGGAAACCAGTGGTTCATTTTTTCCATTGCTGATTTTTAATGGTGTCACCAAAGATTCATTATTTCCATTTCTTCTTTCTACTGGTGATCGATGTTTCATTGTCCTCATGCTTTATTCTAGTGATACCAATAATTCATTATTTCTATCACAGTTTATTAATAGTGACCAGTGGTTCATTGTTTTTACTGGTTCCTACCAGTGACCCCAGAGGTTCATTCTTTCCATGGTAAGTTCCCACTGATCACAATATGTATGTCCTGAAGTTCTAGAAATGTTCTCCAGAGTTTATTTTTGCACTTTGTTAGGCCCGTTTCACACGTCAGTGAAAAACAGTGACGTTTTTCACTGGCGTGTAAAACACGCACATGTCCCTGCGTGTGCCGTGATTCACGGCACACGTGGGTTGTCTAAGTGCAATCCGGGCTCCGTTCTCCGTGGCCCGTGATTGCACTTAGAAAACAACTCACCTGTGCGCGCTCCCGCTGTCCATGGTGCTGATCGCTCCCGCGGTGCAGCATCCGGCCGGCGCTGACCCCCGCAGCAGCTGCTTCCGGGTCGGCTGTGTTGCGCATAATAAATATGCGCGACAATAATGAGCCGGCTCAGAAGCAGCAGGCTGCACGGGCTGCAGAGGACATCGCTGGACGCCGGGTGAGTAAAAATGATTTTTATTTTAAAAGCACGTTTTTTTCTGGCACGTGTTTCACGGACCACACCACTGCGTGGTCCGTGGGACATCAGTGATGCCAGAAAAAAATGGACATGTCTCCGTGCGGCAATCACGCACACGCGGGTACGCCGCACGGAGACATGTGCAGTGAAAAATCACTGATGTGTGAGCAGACCCATTCATTATAATGGGTCTGCGTATGTCAGTGATTCTGGTACGTTTAAAAAAAAGCACAAACGTCCCAGAATCACTGACGTGTGAAAGGGGCCTTACTGAAATCTAAGGGCGGCTTTGCACGTTGCGATATTGCACGTGCGATGTCGATGGGGTCAAATCGAAACTGACGCACATTCGGCGTCGCAGTCGATATCGCAACGTGTAAAACCTTTTTGATATGATGAACGAGCGCAAAAGCGTCGTTATCGTATCATCGCTGCAGCCTCCGACATTTCCATAATGCCGGTGTAGCAACAGGTACGATGTTGTTCCTCGCTCCTGCGGCAGCACACATCGCTGTGTATAACGCCACAGGAGCGAGGAACTTCACCTTACCTGCCGCCGGCTGCAATGAGAAGGACGGAGGTGGGCGGGATGTTTACATCCTGCTCATCTCCGCCCCTCCGCTTCAATTGGCCGCCTGCCGTGGGACGTCGCTGTGACGCCGCACGACCCGCCCCCCTAAGGAAGGAGGCGGGTCGCCGGCCAGAGGGACGTTGCACGGCAGGTATGTGCGTGTGAAGCTGCCGTAGCGATAATAATCGCTACGGCAGCTTTCACTAGATATCGCACGTGCGACGGGGGCGGGACTATCGCTGCAGCATCGGTAACACATTGTTACCGATGTTGCAACGTGCAAAGCCCGCCTAAGAGTTAGCCATTTAGGGTCCATGTATTACATGTACGTGATATATTGTAATGTGACGCCCTGGGCAAGCCAGGGGTCACAGGTCACAACATCACATGCACCCCACATTCCCTGCAGGTACATCCAAGCTAACCAAAAATCCTTGTTGCCTTCCTCCAGGGGCTGGTGTCCACACCAGGGGGTGGGCCAGGCGGTTGGCTCCACCCACCAAGGAGTTCACAGCCCTGGAGGCGGGAGAACCAGGCAGAACAGAGTTAAGCTAGGGAAGTGAAGGAGTAAAGATGGAGTTTGGAGGAGGAGGTGGAAGGAGTTGAGCTCAGGCAGAGCTTGAGTGAGAACGGAGTTCAGCTAGGGAGTTCAAAGTGAGAGGAAGTGGTAGAGGAGCTAAAGTAAGAGCAACAGAGAAAGTGACAGAAAGAAGCCTGAAGTTAGTCCGGGTGTGTGCCCCGGACTGAGACAGCAAGGTTGGCAGACGGCGGTGACCGTCTGCAGGCGAGACTGATTGGAGGTTGCCGAAAGGACCGTGGACGGGTGGTGACCCGGCGGTACCGGAGCGGTATACGAAGATTAGTCAGCACCAGGGCAGGGGCCTTTCGGATCCCGGCAAGGCTAGGAGTCGCCGAATTTGCCAAATCCGTCAGTGAAGGGGACGACTGTCTCCTAACAACCATGTCCCGATTGAAGGCAACAGTCCGACCATTGAGGGGAGACACCGCCACCGCCATGGCACCAGTTTCCCAGGGCCAGCGCCTGCGGGCAAGAGAGAGGCTCCTCCGGCACATATCCAAGCCGGGGAGCGGGTAACCGGTGGGGACCCATCGCTACCAAGAGACTTTACATAGGTGCAGGGAAGAGACCATCACCGCTAACTGCAGGGAACCGCAGCACCGTAACCGTCCGAGGGACCCGTCCAACCAGCCGTTTGTTTACCGAGAACTGTGTCGTGTTTACTGGCTGAGTGAGTACCTCCGTGCCGTGCGGCACAGCGCTGCCCCTGCGCCCCTGCACCTCCACAGGCCCCATACCCGCCTGTCCACCATACCAACCCCATCACCGGGCACAGGAGCACCAAGACCCCTACCCACGGAGGGGCAAATCAACAACTGGCTGCTCCGTACCATCACTCCCGGGCTCCCCAAACAGAGCAGTGGTGGTGTCCACTCAATCACCACAGCCGTGGGTGGCGTCACGGACAATAAACTATCCCCAAATCCCAATCCCCTTTCACTCACGGGCGAGGAGCGCCGCTCGAGTCCCCGGGATCCGGCCCATCGCTCGAGCCACCGAGCAGCCAGACCCGAGCAGTAGGGAGATCGCGGCGTCCCCTCCTCCGCCCGCGACAGTAACACTTCTAAAAGCCTGTTTAGTTCCTGGACCCCACCTGGTCCTACAAGCACTACACCATCCTGGAGAAGACAGTCAGAAAAGACTTGACAATCGATGGAGACGTATTGCCAGTAATGACTTTGACTGCTCTATACTCTAGGTCATATTTTCTGCTCTCTCCCATGACAATGAATAATCTGCATCTCCTCCATATCACACATTGCATTGCTCAGACCTCTACATTGTGAGCAATCACAGCTAAACCATGGCACCTTGCAGAAGCTGTAATTCCATAGAGCTTAGGCATCAGACCAGATTGTGGAGGCAATGCACACCTGAGCAAGCGAGCTGGTAATTAAAGCTGATTTAATTATGTATTAATTACAAAGCTCAAGGTTTTGGATTGTCTCCAGTTTTCAGACAGTCGGCTACGTCTCTATGCACATAATAGATCAGTCTGGGGTTTTGGATGAAATTGGGGGTCCTCAAGTTTCAATATAATGGCAACGACTGAGGAATCTAATCCTCATAAGGAATTGTGTGATGTGAAAAAAATCAGGAATACTGGAAGAAATGTTTCTTTTTTTTTTTGCAGCCACCTAGTGTTTATTGATGGTATTACAATGTTATTCTTTGCATTTCTTGATTACTTTAATATTATGCATTTTATAGAATATATAGAATTAAAATAAAAAAATAAAAAAGGTGCAAATATGTTTTATACAAAATATGTACAAAAATGCAAAAAAAAGGTAATTATTTTTTTCTTTTTTGTAGACACCTGCTGGTTATTGGTGGTACTGCAATGTAATTTTATTGAATTGATGGGGGAGAACAAGTACTATTATAATTGATGATATTATATAGAATATATTAAAGATACAAATAATATAGTGACAGTAAGGGAGAGTATATGTGGTTCCTACCCAATTGTATGCACAAATACACACTAGAATGAAACGTTCTCTTTGCCACCCCCTAGTGGTAATTGGTAGTACTGCAATGTAATATTATTGAATTGATGGGGGAGAACAAGTAATATTATAATTGATGATATTATATAGAATATATATTAAAGATACAAATATTATAGTGACAGTAAGGGAGAGTATATGTGATTCCTGCCCAATTGTATGCACAAATACACACTAGAATGAAACGTTCTCTTTGCTACCCCCTAGTGGTAATTGGTAGTACTGCAATGTAATATTATTGAATTGTTTAGAGACCATGTAATATTATAATTGATGATATTATATAGAATATATTAAAGATGCAGTATATGAGATTGCTGCCCAATTGTATGCACAAATACACACTGGACTGTAACATTCTCTTTACCACCACCTGGTGGTTATTGGTGGTACTACAATGCATTTTTTTTTTTAATTGATGGGGGTGAACAAGTAATATTATAATTGATGATATTATATAGAATATATATTAAATATACAAGTATTATAGTGACAGTAAGGGAGAGTATATGTGATTCCTGCCCAACTGTATGCACAAATACACACTGGAATAAAAAGTTCTCTTTACCACCTAGTGGTTATTGGTGGTACTGCAATGTAATGTCATTGAATTGTTTGGAGAACAAGATATAATAGAATTGATGATATTATATGGAATATATATTAATGATAATTTATATGGGATTCCTGCCCAATTGTATGCACAAATACACATCCGAATGAAAAGTTTTATTTGCCACCACCTAGGGGTTACTGGTGGTACTGCAATGTAATCTTATTGAATTGATAGGGAGAACAAGTAATATTATAATTGATGATAGTATATAGCATATACTGTATATTAAAGATACAGTATATGAGATTGCTGCCCAATTGTATGCTCACATATACACTGGACTGTAACGTTCTTTTTACCACCAGCTGGTGGTACTGCAATGTAATGTCATTGAATTGTTTGGAGAACAAGTAATATTATACTTGATGATATTAAATAGAATATATTTTAAAGATACAAATATTATAGTGACAGTAAGGGAGAATATATGAGATTCCTGCCCAATTGTATGCATAAATACACACTGGAATGAAAAGGGGTTGTTTTTTTTCCCACCACCTAGTGGGTACTGGTGGTACTGCAATGTAGCTTTAATGAATTGATGTGGGAGAATAAGTAATTGATATTATATAGAATATATATTAAGGATACAAATATTATAGTGAAAGTAAGGGAGAGTATATGTGAATCCTGCCCAACTGTATGCACAAATACACAATGCACTGCTCTTTGCCACTACCTGGTGGTTATTGGTGGTACTGCAATATAATGTCATTGAATTCCACAAGTAATATTATAATTGATGATATTATATAGAATATATATTAAAGATACAAATATTATAGTGACAGTAAGGGAGAGTATATGTGATTCCTGCCCAATTGTATGCACAAATACTCACTAGAATGAAACATTCTCTTTGCCACCACCTAGTGGTTATTTAAAGTATTACAAGTACATTGATTTTTTTTTTAATAGTGTAGAATTTGAGCAATATTACAATTATTTTATTTACTTTTATAGTTTCCTAATCTCCTGTAATTATATCCTTTCTGCCATAACAATTTATGGTGTTACATAGGATATTGACATCCTCATATAACACTGTTTCCTCACTGAACTGTTACCCAGAAAATTGTTTCCTAGTATTCTGTCATAATGTGCTCCATTTCTTATACATATACCCTCAGGTCCCTGAATTACTACTATGTTGAGCTGTATTTATCTAAGTCAAAGCATTTCCAGAATGCCCTGTAGCTTGTTATTATGCAAAGGGAAAAAGAAAAGTTTTGCTTCAAATTAACCATTTCACTGTGGAACAGTTTGGGAAAAGCTAATCATAGCAATAGAAAAAATATATATTTTCCTGATTGCGAATGAAAAAGATAAACCTCTGAAACGTGTTTGTTCCTTCTACAGCAAAAAAAAAAAATCTCATTACTTTTTGGTTACCATTCCTAGTCTCCAACTCAAATTTGTATTGTAAATTAAAAATGTTTTAATTACGCTCCTGCTGTCTCTGTGCTATTTCTTGAATTTTTAAACACAATGTACCAGTATAAAGCCAAGAAAATCTGTCTCCGCTCTGATTAAAGGGAAACTATACTTTACTATCAATATATATTTCAATGGAATGGTAAAAATCAGACTTAGATACTGACTATACAATGGGAAGAAAGAAAGAAAGTATGAGAGAATAAATGTGAGAGAGAGAAAGAAAGAGAAAAGAAAGAAACAAACAAAGAAACAATGAAAGAAAGAATGAAAGTGAAAAAGAAAGAGAAAATGAAAGTGAGAAAAATAAGAAAGAGAAAGAATAAAAGTGAGAGAAAGGAAGAGAAAGAAAGAGAGGAAGGAAGAAAGAAAGAAAGAAAAAGAGGAAGGAAGAAAGAAATAAAGAAAGAAAAAGAGGAAGGAAGGAAGAAAGAAAGAAAGAAAGACAGAAAGAAAGTTATATGATAGATTGATAGAAATAAAGAAAATGAGAGCGAAAGATAGAGTGAAAAATAAAGAAACAGAGAAAGAAAGTGAGAGAGATAAAAAAGGAAATAAGGTAAAGAAAGAAAGAGAATGGGAGAAAGAGTGAAAGTGATAGAGAAGGAAAGGAAAGAAAGTAAAATATACAAGAAAAGGACAGAAAGAAAGAGAAAGTTGAGAACAAGAGAAAAATGAAAAAAAGAACATGAGAGGAAGAAATATAAAAAAAGAAATAAGTAAACAACGAAAACAAAAGAAATAGAAGAATGAAAGAAAAATAGAGAGATTAAGGAAAAAAAGAAAGAGAAAGAAGGAAAGAAAGCAAGAAAAGAAAGATAGAAAGAAAGAATGAAACCGAGAGAGAAGAAAAAAAGAAATAAAGAAAGATAAAAATAGAGAAAGAAGGAAAGAAAGAATGAGAAACAAAAGAAAGTGAGAAAGAAAGAAGGAAAGTGAGTGAAAAAAGAAAGAAAGTGAGTGAGAAAAGAAAGAAAGATATAGAGAAAGGAGAGGGAGAAAGAAAGAAATAGAGAGAAAGAAAGAGAAATTGAAGAATGAAAGAAAAGAGTGAGAGAATGAGAGAAAGAAAGAGAGGGGATGAAGGGAGGGAGTGAGGAAGAATGTATGAAGGAGAAAAAAAGAAATAAAGAGAGAATAAGAGAAAGAATGGATGAAGAAGAAAGACAGAAGAACAAAAGAAAAAAAGAGTGAAAAAGTGAGGAAAAAAAGTAAAAACAAAGGCTGAAGGGAGGGAGTAAGGAAGAAAGAAAGAAAACAAGAATTTAAAGGGGTGCCCCATACTTTAATGATGATAACTTTTCCTTAGGATAGTTCTTCAATATCAGATTGGCGATAGTCTGACTCCCGGCTCCCTACTGACCAGCTGTTATCATCACCTCTGATTGTGGCCAGTTATGCAGCGCAGAATACCACAGCTGTGTTATACTATTTAGTGGCCGCTAGTGACTACTGCCGATCAGGGCTTATGGAAGAGAATAGAGGCTGATCTGCGGGTAGAGGCCACCACACAGGGTATGGAGCTGTGCTGTTTTGCGCCACGCACAGTTTACATCCAGCCATCATCTGCAGTTCACAGCTGATCGGTGAGAGTACCGGGTGTCAGAGACACATTGATTTGGAGCAGATTTCACCCCATTCATTATATGTACAGTAAATATTTATACTATAAATTCACATGCAGCTGATTGAAAATCGCCATCTCTGCTGACTCCATATATTTCCATTACAGCTCTGTGCATGGTCAGCAATTTTCTGAGCTCCCACACCTCTCCATTTATGAGTGCATGGGCCGGGACCCCGGGGTCAAGTGGTGGGACCCTGATTAATCAGATATTTATGGCATGTCCTATCAATATGCCATAACTTGCCCTGATGGAACAAGCCCTTCAATGCTTAACCCTGAAGATGTCTATATACAAGGCTTGTGTTATGCTACATAATAGCGCCTATGGACAGCCCAAACAAATCTTGTAAGCAGGTGATCAATAAACCAAAAAAAGGGGAAAAAAAAGAGAAATATAGTAAAATAAAATAAAAAAAATTGCCAGTATTCATAATATTTATTCCCCCTTTCGTATGATATCACTGTGGTGCCGAGACATCTAGTAACAGTGAAGAACGAAGGACGAGGAATTATCCGAACAATGGCTGTAGGAATTATCCTTATTATAAATGACGACCGAGGGAATTCCCATAATAAGCATATCTTCTTTTTGTAGATTATTTAGTGTTGTTGTGTGCGGCAAATGTCCCCGTTGTGATGAATTGTACAGTAAATTAACCTTTCTCTTGTAATCCTTCACAAACACAAGGATTACAAACCTATAAATACACAGAGGAAAATAAAAGCGCCCCCATGTACGAGAAGTTATATTACAAGATGGAAAATGCAGAGGAGGAAAGAAAGAAAAGAATAATCAATTAAGACTAATTATAGTATATAAAACCATATCAACTAGATTACAGCGACATAGAACAATGCACAAAACGGATCCAGCCTGTATGGAGGGGCAGAAAAAGGAAGGGAAAGCCTGGAGGAAGCAACCGGGGCACTGCTGCCTGTTACACTGTATAGACTGATAGATCTTATTACACTGATAGTGTGACGGGGTCACAGAATAACACCACATACGCACACCCCCTCCCCTGATCAGGAACACCAGTCAAACAAAATCCTTGTTGCCTCCCTCCAGGGTCTGATGTCCACACCAGGTGGGGTGGAGCCAGGCGGTTGGCCCCACCCACCGAGGAGTTCACAGGCCTGGAGGCGGGAAAAGACAGCAGATTGGAGTAGACAGTGAAAGTGAGAGGAGGAAAGACTGTGTGTGTCTGGGTCGGAGCCCAGGCACTATCAGCAAGGTCGGCAGACGGTGGTGGCCGTCTGCAGGAGTTGGTGGAGGTCAGCGGAACGGTAGGACCGGGGTCGGGTGGTGGCCCGCCGGTACCGAACCGGGGAGCAGATTGAAGCAAGCATTGAAGCAAGCACCAAGGCAGGGTACTCAGACCCCGACTAGGCTCGGAAGCCGCCATAAGGTCAAATTCTGATTGCAGTCTGGACCTCAGGGGTTCATTCCCAACCAAGTCCCGTCAGAAGGCAACAGCCCAACCCATCCGGATAAGAGCCACCGCCAAGGGCCAGAGATCCAAGGGCCAGCGCCTGCGGGAAAAACGGGCTCTCCCGACACGTACACGCCGGGGAGAGGACTACCCGTGGGAAGCCATAGGAGTCAAACACATACACATAGGTGCAGGAAACAACAGCCACCATCAACCCGTCCGGGGAGAGTGGAAACACCGCAGCCGACTGTGGGCCCCATCCATCCAGCCGTTTGGTTTACCAGAGACTCTGTCCTTGTCTACCTGAGTGAGTACACCAGTGCCATCCGGCACCGCGCTGCACCGCAACGTTGCACCCGCGTCCATGCTGCCTCCCCGCATCGGCATCGGCACCTGCACCTATCCCTCCTCCCTGCTCCCCAACCAGGGCCCCGGGACCAACAGCCCCTACCCACGGAGGGGTCAACACCTTAGCTGCTCTCCGCCATCGCTCCCGGGATCCCCCGTCACCAGCAGCGGTGGTGCCCACCATCACAACTTGTGGGTGGCGTCACAACCGACATCCCACCACAAACCTTCCCCCTTTTCACTCGTGGGCGAGGAGGTGCTGTTCGAGCCACTGAGGAGCAGAAGCACCGGACCCGAGCGCCAGCGATTCCCAGGCGAGTGGCGTTCCCAACCCCCTCCGCCCGCGACAATACTTGTACAATTCAGCTATAAAATATGAGCAGGACTGTAAGGTTCAGATCTTTGTAATGTAGGTAGATGGATGAATGGACAAATGGATAGATATAGATAGATAGATAGAGAGATAGAGAGATAGATAGATAGATAGATAGATAGTGGTGTAACTAGAGTCCCATAGGCCCTGGTGCAAAGCATAGACCTGGCCCCCACCTATATGTTAGGCAGATGTATGGGCCATTGTAGTGTTCTAAATCTTAGACTTATCAAGTCTCCCATCTTATATGAATGTCACCTATGCTGAGTCCTTTCCAGTAATATTGTCCAACATCCTGTGCTCTGCCCCTTCCAGTAAGAATGTTCCCCATCCTGGGCTAATTCACAGTATACTGTACTTCTTCCTGCAGAGGAAAGAGGTTTCCAGCATCCACGTCCAAAAGATATAATATAAAACATTTTCTCTTTATTGGATATGCGTTAAAAATACAGGAATCACATCCTGAACATAAAAAATCCCCTTGGAGATAAGGGGTATGGTAGATGGTACGCATTTCGAGCGAGCACCGCTCTTAGTCCCAATCCATACGAATATGTATGGATTGGGACTAAGAGCGGTGCTCGCTCGAAACGCGTACCATCTACCATACCCCTTATCTCCATGGGGATTTTTTATGTTCAGGATGTGATTCCTGTATTTTTAATGCATATCCAATAAAGAGAAAATGTTTTATATTATATCTTCTGGACATGGATGCTGGAAACCTCTTTCCTCTGCTTGGATTCCTCAGCCTGGCCGGCTTTCCTTCCGTGCACCTGTCCCTCATTCAAGTCTCCGCACAGATCGAGTGAGCTGAATCTTTTTCTTTTCCTCTGTACTTCTTCCTGGTATACTGTCCCCCATCCTGGGCTCCTTCATGGTATACTTTACCCCATCCTGGGCTCCTTCCTGGTATATTGTCCCCCATCCTGGGCTCCTTCCTGGTATACTGCCCCCTATCTTGGGCTCCTTCCTTGTATACTGTCCTCCATCCTGGGCTCCTTCCTGGTATACTGTCCTCCATCCTGGGCTCCTTCCTGATATACTGTCCCCAAACTTGGGCTCCTTCCTGGAATACTGTCCCCGATCCTGAGCTCCTTCCTGGTATCCAGGTATTCCTGGCAATGCATGACGTCAGTACTATGTGCAGCCTGTGACTGGCATATCCAGCTGAAGTAGTATCTGATATTGACAGGTCCCCCCTCCTGCACATGCCTCTATAGACAGATAATAGATAGATGGATGGATGGATGGATGGATGGATGGATGTATAAATAGATAGATAGATAGATAGATAGATAGATAGATAGATAGATAGATAGATAGGATAAATAGATATTTCAAGACAGCTGTCTTCCCTTTGCTTAGGCCATTGGCATACTTTAATGCGGCTCTGAAGGGCAGGTGAAAGTGTCCATCATATTGGTCAATGGCCCATGAACTGTGTGAAGTTACAAACATTGAGAATATACGGCCCCATGTAAAACCTCCTTACGGTGTTCGTAGATGCCATCGTTGACTGGATGATGGTGCTTGTGATTTATCGAAAGTCATGAAGTCTGTAGAGAAATAGAAGTAAATTTACTGCATTTTAGTGGAGAACCTGTAATAAATGGTGATTTATTAGTCTTTTATTCTCAGATTTGCACAGCATGCAAAGTAAAGCAGCGCGGGGTAATACAAAATACAGTCAAAAGGTTCCCTATGAGACCACCAGGTCATAAAATACTAAGGATGATATGTATCTGTAGGTAGAGCTGTCCGGACTCTTTTATTCTTTTTTGAAGGCGGATATCCGTTCCAATCACCCCTATGTAGAGATGCCTGCTCCGGTGGAGCACCTATGTGTCCTGTATGGGGAGAGGGGAATAAGCTGCTGCCAGACACCTGTCAGAGGGAGAGGATCGGACATGTTGATTTCATAGTGCCCAATCCTTCTTTTCTACATTACATGATTAGGCTGCACTTTATGGGTATAAAGAGAAACCATATTTGACACTAAATGTTGATGTTATCAGTTATTCCGCCCATCAGGACATCTTTGTGCATTACCCCACACATATATTTATACACCTCCTCGGCTGTAGTTATATGTTGCTGATCAGCTGAGACCACAGTTTCCATGAATTATGGTGTTTTTAGACCATCTGAGCCGAGAACCTGCGAGCACAAAACATTGGAAGCGTTTAAAGAGAATTTATAGAGAATCTTTTGTCTCCTGTGAGTAGACAATCAGATCTTGTAGCCATTTTATTCCGTAGGAACAGGAACGCCTGCAGTGCCCAATCATAAATAATACCGGCCATAAATCATCTGTTTATTCTGACCAATTGGAAAGCGAATAACTGGGAATTAAGTGCATCGCCTAAATGTAGAATCTTGTTGACTTGTCACTTTTCTACCAAATGTCCCACAAGAGAATATTTACACATTTTTCTCTGAAATATGAAGTCAATTGATATTCTGATAAATTATAAATAGTAAGTGTTAAGATCTTCTGGGAGCAGTATTATGGTAGTTATATTCTTGTACATAGGGAGCAGTATTATAGTAGTTATATTCTTGTACATAGGGGCAGTATTATAGTATTTTCTTGTACGTAGAGGCAGTATTATAGTAGTTATTTTCTTGTACATAGAGGACAGTATTATAGTAGTTATATCCTTGTACAAAGGGGCAGTATTATAGTAGTTATATCCTTGTACATAGGGGCAGTATTATAGTAGTTATACTCTTGTACAAAGGAGCAGTATTATAGTAGTTATATCCTTGTACATATGAGGCAGTATTATAGTAGTTATACTCTTGTATATAGGGGCAGTATTATAGTAGTTATTTTCTTGTACATAGGGGCAGTATTATAGTAGTTATATCCTTGTACATAGGGGAAGTATTATAGTAGTTATACTCTTGTATATAGGAGCAGTATTATAGTAGTTATATCCTTGTACATAGGAGGCAGTATTATAGTAGTTTTATTCTTGTACATAGTGGTTAGTATTATAGTAGTTATATTCTTGTACATAGAGGGCAGTATTATAGTAGTTATATTCTTGTACATAGGAGCAGTATTATAGTAGTTATATTCTTGTACATAGGAGCAGTATTATAGTAGTTATTTTCTTGTACATAGGAGCAGTATTATAGTAGTTATATCCTTGTACATAGGAGGCAGTATTATAGTAGATATACTCTTGTATATAGGGGCAGTATTATAGTAGTTATTTTGTTGTACATAGGGGCAGTATTATAGTAGTTATATCCTTGTACATAGGGGAAGTATTATAGTAGACTCTTGTATATAGGAGCAGTATTATAGTAGTTATATCCTTGTACATATGAGGCAGTATTATAGTAGTTATACTCTTGTATATAGGAGCAGTATTATAGTAGTTATATTCTTGTACATAAGAGCAGTATTATAGTAGTTATATTCTTATACAAAGGAGCAGTATTATAGTAGTTATATTCTTGTACATAGGAGCAGTATTATAATAGTTATATTCTTGTGCATAGGGGAAGTATTATAGTAGTTATACTCTTGTATGTAGGAGGCAGTATTATAGTAGTTATATCCTTGTACGTAGGAGGCAGTATTATAGTAGTTATAGTCTTGTACATAGGGGACAGTATTATAGTAGTTATATTCTTGTACATAGGGGCAGTATTATAGTAGTTATATTCTTGTACATAGGAGCAGTATTATAGTAGTTATATTCTTGCACATAGGCAGTATTATAATAGTTATATTCTTGTACATAGGGGCAGTATTATAGTAGTTATATCCTTGTACATAGGGGAAGTATTATAGTAGTTATACTCTTGTATATAGGAGCACTATTATAGTAGTTATAGCCTTGTACATAGGAGGCAGTATTATAGTAGTTATACTCTTGTATATAGGAGCAGTATTATAGTAGTTATATTCTTATACATAAGAGCAGTATTATAGTAGTTATATTCTTATACAAAGGAGCAGTATTATAGTAGTTATATTCTTGTACAAAGGAGCAGTATTATAGTAGTTATATTCTTGTATATGGGGCAGTATTATAGTAGTTATATTCTTGTACATAGGGGCAGTATTATAGTAGTTATATTCTTGTACATAGGAGCAGTATTATAGTAGTTATATCCTTGTACATAAGGGAAGTATTATAGTAGTTATACTCTAGTATATAGGAGCAGTATTATAGTAGTTATATCCTTGTACATATGAGGCAGTATTATAGTAGTTATACTCTTGTATATAGGAGCAGTATTATAGTAGTTATATTCTTATACAAAGGAGCAGTATTATAGTAGTTATATTCTTGTACATAGGGGCAGTATTATAGTAGTTATATTCTTGTACATAGGGGACAGTATTATAGTAGTTATTTTCTTATACAAAGGAGCAGTATTATAGTAGTTATATTCTTGTACATAGGGGCAGAATTATAGTAGTTATATTCTTGTATATAGGAGCAGTATTATAGTAGTTATATTCTTATACAAAGGAGCAGTATTATAGTAGTTATTTTCTTGTATATAGGGGCAGTATTATATTAGTTATATTCTTGTACATAGGGGTAGTATTATAGGAGTTATATTCTTGTACATATGGCAGTATTAGAGTAGTTATATTCTTGTACAAAGGAGCAGTATTATAGTAGTTATATTCTTGTATATGGGGCAGTATTATAGTAGTTATATTCTTGTACATAGGGGCAGTATTATAGTAGTTATATTCTTGTACATAGGAGCAGTATTATAGTAGTTATATCCTTGTACATAAGGGAAGTATTATAGTAGTTATACTCTAGTATATAGGAGCAGTATTATAGTAGTTATATCCTTGTACATATGAGGCAGTATTATAGTAGTTATACTCTTGTATATAGGAGCAGTATTATAGTAGTTATATTCTTATACAAAGGAGCAGTATTATAGTAGTTATATTCTTGTACATAGGGGCAGTATTATAGTAGTTATATTCTTGTACATAGGGGACAGTATTATAGTAGTTATTTTCTTATACAAAGGAGCAGTATTATAGTAGTTATATTCTTGTACATGGGGCAGAATTATAGTAGTTATATTCTTGTACATAGGAGCAGTATTATAGTAGTTATATTCTTATACAAAGGAGCAGTATTATAGTAGTTATTTTCTTGTATATAGGGGCAGTATTATATTAGTTATATTCTTGTACATAGGGGTAGTATTATAGGAGTTATATTCTTGTACATATGGCAGTATTAGAGTAGTTATATTCTTGTACATAGGCAGTATTATAGTAGTTATATTCTTGTACATAGGGGCAGTATTATAGTAGTTATATTCTTGTACATAGGGGCAGTATTATAGTAGTTATATTCTTGTACATAGGGGGCAGTATTATAGTAGATATATTCTTGTAGATAGGGGCAGTATTATAGTAGTTATATTCTTGTACATAGGGGCAGTATTATAGTAGATATATTCTTGTACATAGGGGTAGTATTATAGTAGTTATATTCTTGTAAATAGGGGCAGTATTATAGTAATTATATTCTTGTACATAGGGGCAGTATTATAGTAGATATATTCTTGTACATAGGGGTAGTATTATAGTAGTTATATTCTTGTACATAGGGGCAGTATTATAGTAGTTATATTCTTGTACATAGAGGCAGTATTATAGTAGTTATATTCTTGTACATAGGGGCAGTATTATAGTAGTTATATTCTTGTACATAGGGGCAGTATTATAGTAGTTATATTCTTCCACATAGGGAGCAGTATTATAGCAGTTATATTCTTGTACATAGGGGCAGTATTATAGTAGTTATATTCTTATACATAGGAGCAGTATTATGGTAGTTATATTCTTCCACATAGGGAGCAGTATTATAGCAGTTATATTCTTGTACATAGGGGCGATATAATAGTAGATATAGTCAATGTCATATGTTCCTGATAAAAATCATTCTGCGTCTTGACACTTCACATTCATTCAAACATTTAAAATCTCCATGTTTTATATACAGCCTGCACCAGAAAATGACCCAGGGTTGGGCGTTGAGCTTGGTCATGGGTAGGGCAGCCTTAGGATAATGGAGCTTCCTTTTTTCTTTTGCTGATGGAGTTTTTAAATATTTGATTATTCGACATCGCTTTTTTTTCCTGGACCGTATCTCTTTCCTCAGTAACTAGATAGGTTAGTAATAGGATAGTAATAATATAATAATAGTAATAGCATAGATTAGGTAAGTTACTTCTCCAATTAGTAATATGAAATCAAAACCTTTGTCTTTACTTAATTGGAATTCCTTATTTTCCCGAGATCCTTGGTCCTGAGACTTTTTAAGAAATGGTGCCCAGACGCCGTATTGCTTTCTTTCCCTTACGTTATCTGGATCTCACATCATTTGTACAACAAAATTAATTTCGCCTCTACCTCCTGACCTACATGCTTTTTTTTCTTGACGGAATGTATCAGTGTGAGCCGCGCAGTTGCCAAGTTCTCTGAATCAGGGCTGAGCCGCGAGCCGAATACCTCCTTGACTTTTGTGTTTTTATATCGAATTCCACCCACTCAATATTGCATGTGATATTCCACCCGCTCCATGCCCAGATATAATTACTGATACTTTGTGAAGGCAGGTGTCTGTTTCCACCCAGTTCTGTTCCACGTCTTTACTAACTGATGATTATTTACAAACTCTACAGCAAAAGATGTAAATGTTTCATTATCAGACGGCTCCGAGTCTCGTCTGGATGGGATCCTAGAAGACTAAATTAAAAGAGAAACATCTGTTGAGCTTTATCTCTGTTTTACTGTTCAATCTGGTGATGATTTTGGCCTTTTGTGGCCTTTAGATTTATGTTGTTACTTGCTAACTCTCCACAATCTTTAACTCATTAAATATTGGCAGGGGGAGTTGCGGCGACGTCTGTCAGGCTGCGGCGCATTTCGCGGTCGTTACGGGGGAAAATGCTTAACCAGTTTGGGAAACAGATAAAGGGAATGGATAATTAGAATACAATTTTTATTTGTTGAGAAGAATTAACTGTAAATGAGAATTGCAAATGATGCAATTTCAACGCAACACAAACTTTTTATTACTGTAACGTGTGTGGTGCGAGAGAGTCACAGACTGTCTATGTCCCACAAGGGAGAAGTAGAGATTTACTGGGGGGTTCCCTGAACATTTTTGGTTCCATAACAAGTCTAGAGATCTCTGCGTTTTCTTACTTTCACTAGTTTGAGAGTTCACTTTGGAGAAACCAAAACTTAAAAGCCAGGGATTTGGCTCATTGTGGGATATAGGCCATCAAATTGGTAGATAGGATAAGGGTCAGAGTGCCATACAAGAGCTAGAAGATGATATTTCTATGGTGGGGCCAAATACCAACAGGAATATAACCAAATTGGCTCTATAGTCCATGTTAACGGCATTGACGGTCTTAAGTCGGCAGTAAGGGGTACTTTGCACACTACGACATCGCAAGCCGATTGTAATGATGCCGAGTGCAATAGTCCACTCCCCCGTCGCAGCTGCGATATCTTGTGATAGCTGCCATAGCGAACATTATCGCTACGGCAGCTTCACATGCACTTACCTGCCCTGCGACGTCGCTCTGGCCGGCGGACAGCCTCCTTCCTTAGGGGTGGGTCGGGCGGCGTCACAGCGGCGTCACATGGCAGGCGGCCAATAGAAGCAGGGGGGCGGAGATGAGCGGGACGTAAACATCCCGCCCACCTCCTTACTTCCTCATTACAGCCGGGACGCAGGTAGGAGATGTTCCTCGCGCCTGCGGCTTCACACACAGCGATGTGTGCTGCTGCAGGAACGAGGAACAATATCGTAACATCGATCCTTCCGAAATTATGGAAATGACCGACGCTACACCGATCATACGATTTCGACGATTTTGTGCTCGTCAATCGTAGTAAAAAGGATTCACATACTCCAATGTCGACAGCGACGCCGGATGTGCGTCACTTTCAATTTGACCCCACTGACATCGCACCTGCGATGTCATAGTGTGCAAAGTACCCCTAACTCTATGAAACTGTAGATTTGTGAATCCTCACATCGCACACTCTAAGGATTCTCTGGTGCTGGCGCCAGAAGAGGGTCATCATCTGACCGCAAGTCTGAAATTTGCATACTTCTGGCCACATTGCAACTAGACTGTATTACATTGAGCGAGGCTGGATACAGTCTAGTCAGCATGTGTCACGATTATGTTGTATCTGACTGAGACCTTTGTGGTATCTGAGATTAGAAGGTCACAGCGATTAGCAGATCGTAGGTCCTCTTTAACGTGAGTTGAGTGGATTTATTTTCAGTTGGTTTTTAAGGGTTTAAGAGGTTTTTTTTGATCCTGCTGAGATTTCATATAGCTCTAATCTCAGCTGCTGCACCTTGCTACCAATCCCTTTCATTATTTAAATTCACTTTTTATTTTCTCATGTGCCAGTTATAGTTCTTCTATGATGACCTCTCCGGAGAAGTTGTCCTTGTGGCAGATGTGGAGTTCTGTTTCTTCTTTTATTTCTGTTTGTTTATAGGAAGAGTAAGTACAGGTTTAAGCCGCGCTGGAACCACAGCAGCCAAGGGTTATTATATTCCTTTATATTTGTTCACAGGTTTACGGGTTTCAGAGACATATCCATCTCCTTCATCAGGACATCCAAAGGAATCAATATATATATGTATAGTAAGGATACTTGATTATTTTGGATGTCCTGATGAAGGAGATGGATATTTCTCTGAACGCGTAGACCTGTGAACAAATAAAAAGGAATTTATTAATCCTTGGCTCCTGTGGTTCCAGTGCGGCTTAAACCCGTACTTACTCTTCATATACTGAATCCTTTTTGGGGCTGCTACTGACCACCACCATTATATGTGTTACAAGCAGTTGTGACTTTCACAACTGAACCAGGTGAGTACAACCATAGTACTACCCTCAATATCCCTAGTGGCTAGGACCCTATTTTGCACTCCTTTATCCACAGCTCCTTATATTCCTGTTTGTTTGTCACCCTCCCAGTGTCATCTTATTGTAGTAATAAGACTAGCATCTTGCTGCACAACCCACTACCAGGGCTAGGTCCGAGTCAGCCAGGGCTTAGGTACGTGATACACACGGGGAAAAGGACCCATCTTGGCATGATAGGGAGTGCAAGGTCCAGTCTCAGGTGAGTTTTTAGGGGTCAACACTATCCCCTCCCCTTATCGTCAGTGCCCACTTGTTACCCTTTTCCTGTTTTTTTCCCCTTCTTTTGAACCGCACGTCAGACATCTTTTCATTCTCTCATGAGAGCACGTTGCCTGATATGTGCAAATCCCATTCTTTTGGTGATGCTGGTGGCTACACTGGGAAAGTCTCAAAGTGCACACTGTGCGCGATGTAAGGATCCACAAGTCTACAGTCACATAGAGTCATTGCAAACTGGTAAATTAAGATCAGACAACCCCTTGAAGGAAGTTTAACAGCTTTTTTGGAGGGTATTGAGAGAGGTCTTAAAGTCTGGAAACAAACCATAAAGTCATCAAATAGGCATACCTATTTGATGTTGAAAAACGGTAAAATGGTAAGTTGAGAGTCAAGTGACAATGTTTGTCTATTTGCAATCAATAGAAGAAATATATACATTTCCATGTACCATTGAAAAAATCCATGACTTCTGTGTGCCAACTGGATGCCAAAATTTAGATCCATCTTCTCCTTGAGCAGAATTATAATGATAAAACTCCAGGAAAGGATCAGCTTAAAACTCACAATGCTATTATTCCTATAAAGGAACCAAGTAAAGCAGTGGGAAGGGGAGTACCAGGCAAAAAATGCATTGTACCGGAAGGGAGAGGAGGTACCAGAAGAGAGAGAAGGTACCAGAAGGGAGAGGAGTTACTGGTAGGGAGAGGAGGTACCGGAAGGGAGAGAAGGTACCAGAAGGGAGATGAGGTACCGGAAGGGAGAGGAGGTACCGGAAGGGAGAGAAGGTACCGGAAGGGAGAGGAGGTACTGGTACGGAGAGGAGGTACCGGAAGGGAGAGAAGGTACCAGAAGGGAGAGGAGGTACCGGAAGGGAGATGAGGTACCGGAAGGGAGAGGAGGTACCAAAAGAGAGAGAAGGTAGCGGAAGGGAGAGGAGGTTTTTTTCAGCTCCATGTCTGCTCTTGTACTGTATATACATAAACCAAGGACTTACAGTAAGATTCCACTTCATCTGAACTTTTTCTTCCTAACATCATTATTGTTATATCATTATTAGTTTTGAAAGTGTAAACTTTGTAACAGCCGGCTGCCGTTTCAGTCGCATAGGACCATTGTTTAAAGCTTAAAATACTTGCTGAGATTAATGGCAAAAATGTCAGACGTGTCTGCAGCTAATTATTCATTAGCTGCACAATTAATATATGCTGATCATGACATTTTAAGGTTACATGATTTTTTACTGGAATTGGATTTCTGGCTCCTCAAAGAGCTCATGTTGTGACAATGTCATTAGAGATGCATCTGATGTTTCTCCTCGTAAAATATATTTACAGTATTGCCTCGAAAATAGGATATGTATGTTCCTTAAAATTTAATGGTCGGTTGTTTTTTTTCTTCTTCTGGAAATGTTTCTATATACAGATTCAGGGTTATTTATGGAGAGGCAAAAATGTTCTGTTACCAAATATATGTAGCAATATTTAAAGAGTTTAAGCGTTTGTTTATCTTTTTTTTTTGGCACTTTTCTTATTTGTGTCTCGTATTTTTCATTGACTTTTTTTGCTCCAAATTTTTCAAAATCGCACACGTGGTTCATGAATTTTGCACAAAATCAAAAATGTTCTTGATTTTTTACCATGGCGAACATAAAAAAACCAAACACATATAGAATAGGCTTTAAAAAAGTGTAAATTATAAGAAGATTAAGACGCAAATTAAAACAGTGAAAAAACACCAAAACTAGACAAAAAAGGCGCACTTGTAATAATGATTAGGTTCCTAAATGTTTGCCAGATCAGTAACTGAAGGTGCTCATACACATAAGATGGTTTTTGGAAGAATGTTGGTTTATTAATCAGCCTCTCCAGACTACCTCCATGAGAGCTTGGCTTAGTCGAATGATCATGAGTTTTTATTAAAGGGGTTGTCCACTACTCTTACATTGATGGCCTATCATTCAGATAGGTCATCAATGTCTTTTCGACCGGGGCTGACATCTAGCACCTTTGCCGATCAGCCAGTTTCAAGGCCGGTGGCGGCAGCAGGCACCCGAACATGCTCAGTTTCGGCACTGCTTCGTCTTCTGATAGCGGCTGTGGTCGGGTACTGCACATCTACTTCCTATTGATTAGAATGGGAATAGGATGTGCAATACCGAGCCTTGGTCGCTATCAGAAGACGGAGCAGCTCCAGAACTAAGCATTTCCGGTTGCCTGCTACCACGGCCGAGACCGAGAACAGCTGATCGGGGAGGATGCGGGGTGTCGGATTCCAGTCAATCAGACATTGATGACTTATCCTAAATATAGGCCATCAATGTAAGTGTAGTGGACAACCCCTTTAAGAATAGGATGAAAGTTGCTGCCAAATACATCTGGCAGCGGCTTCTCTCTATGGAGACAAACGGATGACATGTCTAATCTAAACTGCCCAATCCTTCCCTCCCCAAAATCAATACCTGGAAGTTCCCAATAATCATCAGATAGTGAACCAAACTCACCAATATCATGATGTTTTAATGCTCATGGGGTCCTTAGCTGTGTGGAGGGGGGACCTACAGTATATGGTCTCCAATTTTGCAGCACATGGACTACAGTTCTATCATTTACTGTTGGTTAGCATTTTTCTTTCAGTGGACTTTCTAATTGGCTGAGTTCAATTAAATTTGCCTATGTACAGAAGTCTTATTGTAGAAAATTGCAATGCCACACCATTGACATGTCCAACGTCATGTGCCATTTCTAGAATCTAGTTACATTCGTATATATTCTGTTGGATGCTCTTGTCTTGCAGGTTATCAGGACAGCGAGTAGAAGTCCCCTATGGCACTGCCATTACAGGCTATGGTAAAGATCATTTTGGAGGCTTTCAACTACTAGGGTGTCACGGTTGTCTCTGTGTTTTTCAGAGACTAGCGACAGCTTTATGACTGTAGCATCTGATTTCCATCTGGGACTCTACATTTACACAAAGTTTCCTTTCTTTTGGTGCTTTATAAGTTAATGTCAGTTTTGTTGCCAGCAGCCCATTGCAGAGCATGTCAGCTGCAACTGCTTTGTAGCCATGCCCCTTTAGGTTTAAGTAGTTATGTTTACCAGCAATCCTTGCTGATTATACAATCCAGTTGTATTCTGGCCAGCTTGGTGGAAGCTTCTGCTGAGGATTTCTCCCAAAGAAGGACTTTATCCTTTTGGTTGCTGTTCCCCCATTTGTCTTTCCATCCCTTGTGTCTTTTGCCTTGTCGTTTGCAGCAGTGGGTCTAGTGATGCTCACCTGCTTCTCACTAGCCAGGGCATCTACAAAGTTTCTCAATGTCTCAGGTTCCTGCTTAGTAACAGTTACGGAGCCTGTATAACGTCTGATGAGAAGAGTAGGAACAGCTGCAGCTTAGGATAGGAGGTGTGCCATCTACCCCTCTCACTAGCTCCATGGCCCTCCATTGTTATCGTGTCCCCGGTGACCCCTTTTGTGTGTTGTGTTTTTTGTTGTGCATCAGATGCCCATAGGTCTGAATGCACACACTACTCTCGTCACACTTGACAAGCGTGACATAGGGAATGAGGTTCTGATTGCAAGTGGGTCCATGAAGAGCCTAGCCCTAGTAGAAAAGTTGTGCCTGGTGACGCTTATTCACTGCACTGTCAACCCAAGCTAAAAAGGGCGGTCTGGCTCTAATAGAAGGAAGCATGTATAGTCCTCATGCAGAGCAGACGGCTCAAAATTCCTATCTTATTCTCATAAATACAAAAAGAGTCCACAATTTGAACACATCCGGATCACATGGGTTTATCTCATAAGGACTCATGCTGGTGCTCCCATTATCTCAATAAGCGTCACAGGAACAGCAAGGATTCTGCCCCACTGTTCCCAATTTTATTTAAAGAAAGGTGCGATCCAAGGTAAATTACAGATTCCACTTGGGTTCCGTCAGAAAAAAAAAAATCACATTGTTAAAAGCCCGTCAGTCCTTGCCAAGCATCTCTTCCAACAACAGTTTTCTAAATAGCGCAATTTGTCGTTTGCTTTCTGTAAGTCAGTTTGCTGTAACATTTTGGGAACTAGTAGGAACAGATGTGTGATTTCACAGAACTCTCTTCAAACTCAGATTTAATTTCCAGACTTTGAGAAGGGATTTCCCTGTGGATTTTTGGCTATCGTAGAATCACGAATTGTGTGTTTCAATCCAAACCTTTTGGAATAATCGATTTTGTGACGCACTTCATATGGTGGCAGAGATTATTGGGTTTTGTGTTGGAAGATGGTATTATTGTTTATTGCAGAACTGTGAATATGGATAATGTTAAAGGGAGTCTTTCAATCTAAACTAAGAGGAAAGTAAGCAACATGTACTTTTAGGGAATGTAGCGATTATAAGTAATCGCACCTTTTGTGAGGTTGTGGTGGGCATGTGCCTATGCTTATCTGAAGATGAAGAGCTTTAGTATACAGCATAGAAAAGAAATCGATCCATCATCTGATCCTCATATGATACAAGAGTTTTGTTTTGGATTTTTCTTAGACCGCCATTCTATTTTCAAAAAAGGACAAAGCTACAAAGGGACCAATAACAGAAAAGCATCACCCACGAGGCACTAGCACATAGCTTTCTAGGGGATATAGCAACTGTAAAAATAGAACCACTGGTGATTTACAGCACTGGATTGTTGCAACTTTCTATATAGACCATGCTCACGCCATCCTAACCAGTGTGGTCAATCACCAACAAGGAAGGTAGAGTGTTACGATAGAGCCCTTGCACTCACATGAGACAAACAAACCAGAGGAGATGTAACCACAGGTCCCTAGAAAGACTAGGAGTACCCTAAACCTGACACTGTTTTGTCCATACTTGGCTGCCAAGGTTGGCACCCTAAATTTAAGTAATGGTGTCCCAACTCCATGTTGGCTGATCCTGAGTGTCCTTAACTACATTCTAAAAAATAAACCAAGTGTAACACAAAACACCAATAAACATAAAAGAGGTGTTCACAGGCAGAAGGTGGGATAAAGGGCTAAAGACGTGTTAACACAGTCGTAGACGGAAATCAGAGGAAACTGAAAGAAACCCAAAAGGATTTATGGAATAAGTGGAACCCCTACAAATCCTAAATGAAACAAAATGAAAGAATGTTGGAAAGGGAAACATACAAATAAACTGCAGAGAAATCATAAGTGATAACTCAGCAGGATTATCCTAAACTGAGGAGTTGGGACTCCAAAGATCCAGCAACCTTTGGAATATAGCCAGCACTGTAGGCATGTTCATGGTGAGTATAAATAGACCCTCCTGTGATGTGATAGGGCAAAAAAATGATTAAGTTAACACACCTGAGTGTAGATAAAACAGAAAGGCAAACTAAAAGAGATAACTCAGCAAGATTATCCTAAACTAGGGAGCAGGGACTCCAAACATTGGAATATAGCCAGCACTGAAGGCATGTGCATGGTAAGTATAAATAGGCCCTTCTGTGATGTGATAGGGCAAAAAATGAGGAAGTAAACACACCTGAGTACAAATAAAACAGAAAGGCAAACTAAAAGAGATAACTTAGCAAGATTAGCTTAAACTAGGGAGCAGGGACTCCAAACATCCAGTAACCTTTGGAATATAGCCAGCACTGTAGGCTTGTGCATAACGAATATAAATAGCTGTCATGTGATAGGGCAAAAAAAATGAGGAAGTGAACACACCAAAATAGAAATAAAAGAGAAATGCCAAGAAAACTCAATAACTCTGCAAGATTATCCTAAATTGGGGAACTGGGGCTCCAAACATCCATCAACCTTGGAGTATAGGCAGCAATGAAGACATGTATGGTGAGTATAAATAGCCCCTCCCAGGATGTGATAGGGCAAACAAAAAGAGAAAATGGACATGCCTGAATAGAAATAAAGCAGAAAGGCAAGGCAAAGGATAGAAAAGAAAATTAACATCAGGTGGACTGACACAAAACAGGCTGTGATCCAACAGAGAGGTAACCAGGCACACAACTAGAGGTCACCAGATCGAGTGATGACACAGAGACATGCAAACCCAGTATAGGGAATGGTGCATTGAGTGTCTTGGCTATACCAGGCAACCATTGAGTACTCCAGTTAGTATATTTTATTTCCAAAGGCAGTGATTACATCACTAAAGGTGCAATTTTTACAGGGGCTATATCCCCTATAAAGCTGTGTGATGCATTTCTGTTGTTGGCCACTTTTTAGCTTTGTTCCTTTTGAATATAGCATGGCGGTATAAGCTAAATCATTCTAAAATAATATAAAACTAATGTCTTGTATAGTAGGCGGCTTAGATGTCGTCCCTATTTTAGGTCTATGGTGTATACCAAAGCTCTTCTTCTTCACATAAACACAGGCACATGTCCTCCACAACCTCATTAAGAGCTTAGTGATTGGAAAGATAATTTCTCCCTACAAGTAGGGTCCAAATTTAAAAGTTGAACAATCAATAATCAAGTGTTTATATACATTTACAATGACAGCACCCTGTATGGGGTCTAGATACACAATTAACATGGAAGAGTACATTGAAGTCAAATAAGCATGATATATCATCAAGAACGGTCCTCATAAATACCGGCAACCTTCGGGCCCTGGGACGTGGCTTCATTTGTGTCCCTTACATCAACACCACTAGTTGCACTGAGCAGGTTATAAAATTGTTAAGTGCCACCAGATGTCTGTCACCACGTTTCCCATCCAATATCTTAACAAAAACCTGTGCGAAATACGCTGTCCATTTGGCTACAGCACATGATAAATATGAACCATTAGGCTTTGGAATGATCCGACTTTATTGCTATATTTAATGGCTATATTTGTTCTTTTCATGGCATTTATGGCCACTGGCAACTATTCAGGAGAGGAAGAGAAAATCTTTTGGCACCTTACACACAGTCGTCAATTGTTATAGTACCTTTCCGTTCCTGAATACATAATACGAATCATTTTCTTCTATGAGGGGATGGTCAACAAGTGAAACTCGGGATAAAATTGAATATATGTAATTTTAGTGGCAGGTAATTTACAGTGATTCCAGCTAAGAAAATCTTCCCATTTCTTGATACATCTTGCAAATCTTACAGTTCTGCTGTTGGCACCTACATCTTGGTTAAACAGATAAATTTGTTGGCAGGCATGATGCCATCCTAGCAGATGGGCTGGAGTAAAGGCATCTAAGAGTCTTGTTCAACATGAAATGCTGTAAGGAAGAATATTCAACATGATTACCACTTTTAATTTGGGATGTGGGTGCCGACAGTCACAGATAATTTATCATTTTGTCCCGCTATTTGACAAAGAGCCAGATTTCAGTAGAATGATTGGCTTTATTTAGTGCCATAAATTTAGTAATATTTTAATTGCAAAAAATAATCAGCCATTAAAGCTTTCTATATTTGTAATGATTTTAACGACACTGAATATTATTAGACAAAATGAAGGTAATATATTGTAAAATCTTCCCAGAAAAAGTGGGAACTATTCCAACTAAAGAGATCGGCTCATGTTAATTCTTGAGAAGTGCACCTCTCCCTTGCCTTTCGACTTACTACTTACCAGTGGGTGCCGTGCTCCTGGTTGATGGACAGTTTGGATTTGTTTCATGGTTGTGCCACTGGTCCCAACTGATGCTGCAACTGAGGCTTTCAATCTGGAAGAATCCAGCAATCTGGCAACCTCAGAGCAGCACTTACAATCTCAATAGAAAAGAGCTTGTAAGCCCTGCACTCCCTTCCTAGGAGACTGGTAAACTTTGATAGACTACCGTGCTAGCCGTAACCTCCTTTCTTGAAAACAGAGCTGATTTCTCATAACAAGTAAATTGCAAAGTTGCTTGTTTTTTTTTTTCAAGCACTTTGTTGTTTTAACCATTTATGAGGTTAAAAAAAACCTTTAACATCAGAGAATATGTATTAAAGGACAACACATTTCCATAGGTCTATGGCAGAGTGGTTCCCATGGCCAAATGCAATAAGGAAATATGGTCGCCACCATACATTACAGCCCCCTCAATGTTGCTAAATGTCTCTGTCCTTTACCTAATCAATTGGATGAATTTATTCTAAACAGGGATTGTAGAGAAAGGATAACGTTTTAAAAAGTGATATTCGTGATTTTTTGACAATGTGCCTAAGCACTAACAGGCAGGTAGTTGGTACCTACGTTACTGTTGTGACAAGTGCCAATTTATGCCAGCACAGAGTGGTAAGAGTGTCAAAACAGAGACTCTAGGAAGTTGGTGAGCTAGCACTTGCTGTTTGGCCATGGCTTTGAAACTTTGGTGGTACCATAAGTGGGGACTTTTTTTATCTCCCATCTTTGGTTATATACTACCATTAATATTGCCAAAACAGAGACTCTAGGAAGTTGGTGAACCAACACTTGACTTTTTGGCCTTGGCTTTGAAGCTGTGAGGGTACCACCACTGGAGACCTTTTTTAATTTTTATTCTCCCTTCTTTGGTTATATACTACCATTAATATTTCTCAAAACAGAGACTCTAGGAAGTTGGTGAACCAACACTTGTCTGTTTGGCCTTTTCTTTGAAGCTATGATAGTACCACCACTGGGGACCTTTTTTAATTTTGATTCTCCCTTCTTTAATTATATACTACCATTAATATTGCCCAAAACAGAGAATCTACGAAGTTGGTGAACTAGTACTTGCTGTTTGGCCCTGGCTTTGAAACTTTGACGGTACCACCAGTAGGGACCTTTTTCTCTCCCATCTTTGGTTATATACTACCATTAATATTGCCAAAAACAGAGACTCTAGGAAGTTGGTGAACCAACACTTGACTGTTTGGCCTTGGCTTTCAAACTGTGATGGTACGACCACTGAAGACCTTTTTTTTAATTTTGATTCTTTCTTTTTTGGTTATATACCACAATTAATATTGCCGAAAACAGAGATTCTAAGAAGTTGGTTTACTAGCACTTGACTTTTTGGCTTTGGCTTTGAAGCTTTGGTGGTACCACCAGTGGGGACCTATTTTGATTTTGACTCTCCCTTCTTTGGTTATATACCACCATTAATATTGCCAAAAACAGAGACTCTAGGAACAGTAATTACATCACAATACAGTAATTAGTTCCATAAATGTCTGTTTGTTCAAAGCATGTTCTTGGAATGTGGCACCAGAATTCAGATCATTAGGACGAGTCTCCAGCTGTTCTTTATGTTTGTCCTCAACGTACACATGGAAGAGCAGAAGCAAACAAGATACAATTTACTTTGCCGAGTCATTTCCATTAATACACGCAGCAAACTTTAAAAGCACAAAGGCAAATACATTGTGTAGTGTTCATTAGAAGACAGGTGTGTGCCTGGCTTTGTTGTCTTTCAATACTGCAGGAACAGATGCGGGTTGACAAGAGACATTAGCCGGGGGATTGTGTTTTATAAAGTCTGTTGAAAAAGGAACTACAAATAGCCAAGTGAAATCTAATTTCTAGCCAAATTAAATCAATGAGAAGTGATTGTTATTCAGTTAACTCCTTCAGAATTACAAAGACATGTAAAGTTGTTGGCAAAACTCGGGGGGTAGGATGGAGCACATCTAACTCAAAACAGCAATCCAAGGAGAGCGGCTCCTAATCCTGAAACTTCTGTTTATTACTTATTAGCAATCCAAATTGTAGCCCACACATTCCAATTTGGCAGCATCTGAAGACTTGTTTTCCACCTTCTTGACTATATTGTTGGAATTAAACACTTAGTGGATATTAAATTTATTAGAGATGCAATTGGGTAAGAGCAAGGGCTCATTCACACATCAGTGATTGTTCTCTAAAGCCCGCTTTACACACTACAATATATCTTACAATGTGTCGGCGGGGTCACGTCGTAAGTGACACACATCCGGCATCGTAAGGTACATTGCAGTGTGTGACAGCTATGTGCGATTGCGATTGAACGGTAAAACGTTCATCGCACGCACGTCGTTCATTCCTCATGACTTGAACGTCAGGTTGTTCATCGTACCCGGGGTAGCACACATCGCAGTGTGTGACACCCCGGGAACAATGAACAGATCTTACCTGCGTCCTGCAGCTCCTGGCCAGCAATGCGGAAGGAAGGAGGTGGGCGGGATGTTTACGTCCCGATCATCTCCTCCCCTCCGTTTCTATTGGCCGGCTGCTGCGTGACGTCGATGTGACGCCAGACGTCCCTCCCACTCCAGGAAGTGGACGTTCGCCGCCCACATCGAGGTCGTATGGACGGGTAAGTACGTGTGATGGGGGTTAATTGTTTGTGCGGCACATTCAACAAAATTGAACGTGCCGCACATACGATGGGGGCGGTTATGATCGCATACAATATCGTATGCAGAATCGTAACATGTAAAGCAGGCTTTAAGCAAAATAATTGGACTAATTTCATCATTGTTTGGTCTGTATCAGTTTTTCCCATCAGATTTTTGTCCTTTTTTTGGGGGGGGCAAATGAGACGTATTCTCAAGCTTCTCCTGTCAAAAGGATATGAACATCTCATGGCACTTTAATGGCAATTGAGTGCTGGCAAATTTTAAGTAAAGTAAGTCCTGGCTTAGTTTGAAGATGCTTGGGGTTTCAGTGCACGGTGGCGGTAGGAAGAGGTGTAGAGGACCAGTGGCGTAACCAGAGTCTGATGGGCCACGATGCAAAATTTGGACCTGCCCCCTGCATGTTGTTGAAATATATGGGCCCTTGTAGGGTTTCAAATACTATAAAGACATATGAGTGTCCCCCCTCCCCTTCATAATGTAGTAATGTCCCCAATCCTGTACTAATGTCCCCCATCCTGGACCCCTTCCTGGTAAATATGTCCTCCACTCCGGAATATATGTCCCTCATCCTGATAAATATGTCCCCGTCTTGGTATGTATGACCCCATCCTGGTATATATATCCCGATCCTGGTATATATGTCTTTATGCTGGAACCCTTCCTGGTATATATCCCTATTCTGGGATACATGTCCCCCATCCTGGTTTACATCTCTCATCCTGATATTTATATATATCTCTCATACTGGTATATCTCTCCCATCCTGGTATATTTGTTCCTCATCCTGGTATATGTGTCCTCTCCTGGTAAATATGTCCCCCATACGTGTTCTGTGTCTAACATATAAAAAAAAAACAAAAAAACATTCTACTCACCATCCCCGACTCCCACATCATGCATCGTCCTTTTCTGCAGCCGGCGTAGTGTCGGCAGCTGACATCGAGTGCCTGGTATGGTGGCGCATCACTATCGTGCACCCCCAATTACAGGAACGTCACTTTCAGCTGCCAGCCACTGTTTGGCTGGCAGTGTGTATTGAAACACAAGGACCTGATGGGTCTCTGTGTCGCAATGCATTTCGGCTGGATTTGCGCCCTCGTACGCACATCCAGTGAAAGTAGCAGCTGGGTCGGTCACCGTAAATCAAATTTCCTAGAAACATTTGGTGAATTCGAATCAAGTCAGATCCACTGATTTCTATCGAAACATTTTTTAGCCTTTTCTGTACTACAGTTAAAGAATACGCCATCAATAATAAAAGTAGTGGACAACCTCTTTAACAATTTGCCAATGAAGGTGTTTATCCCATAAACAACATATATTACTTATCCACAAGGTAAGTATGATAGAGTTCAACCTCTGGGACTTCCACCCATTGCTTGATTTCAGTGGTTTTCCCCAAGCAATTCTAAATGTATAATCTATTCTGTGGGTAAGTGATATATATTGTTTATTAGATGATTAATTTAATATTCGGATTATACTTAAACATCACAACTCATAAAGCAAAATGTGTTTGGATGGAAGGAACCAAAAAGTTCTAATGTTAAATATGGAAGGAACCAAATAGTTCTAATGTTAGATAAGGAAGGAGCTAAAAAGTTCTAATGTTAAATATGGCAGGAACCAAATAGTTCTAGTATTAGATATGGAAGGGTCCGAAAAGTTCTAGTATTAGATATGGAAGGGTCCGAAAAGTTCTAATGTTATATATGGAAGGATCTGAAAAGTTCTGTTAGATATGATATGGAAGGAATCAAAAACCTTTAATGTTAGATATGGAAGGAACCAAAAAGTTCTAATGTTAGATATGCATGGAACCAAAAAGTTGTAATGATAGATATGGAAGGAACCAAAAAGTTCTAATGTTAGATATGGAAGGAACCAAAAAGTTCTAATGTTAGATATGGAAGGCTCCAAAAAGTTGTAATGTTACAAGTGGAAGGAACCAAAAAGTTCCAATATTAGATATGGAAGGATCCGGAAAGTTCTAATGTTAGATATGGAAGGAACCAAAAATTTCTAATATTAGATATGGAAGGATCCGAAAAGTTCTGTTAGATATGGAAGGAACCAAAAAGTTCTAATGTTAGATATGGCAAGATCCGAAAAGTTCTAATGTTAGGTAAGGAAGGAACAAAAAAGTTGTACCGTTAGATATGGAAGGAACTAAAAAGTTCTAATGTCAAATGTGGAAGGACTTAACAAGTTCTAGTGTTATATGTGAATGATATAAATACTGGATATCCAAAAAAAGATCTTCTTTCCTTAGTTTGGGTCTAGATGTCAGAATTTTGTATCTTAGAGGGTTTTTTTTTACCATAAAAGAAAATATCCAAATTCAGAAATATAGTAACACTGTGACATATTTTTTTTTTCTCCAAATCGTTCAATTCCAGTTCATAGAACACCTAGGAGTTGATATCTCATGAGAATGTAGTCTGATCTCTCAGTCTTCCTCAGATTAAAAGCCTGTTTGGTCAGCATGTTCTCTACGTTTTTCTCCACCACTCCATCATTTCTCTCTGGCAGTATCAGAGATTTAATGATTTTCTAATTCATAATTCGATCGTAGCCAAACCATGCAACCGATGAAGTTAGCATTTAGTGAAAACGTCTTGTGATAGACGCCTGCTCTATGAGCGCCTTCAGTTTTAAGAAAACAATGCTGTACACTGTAAAAGAAAATCGATGCCACCCAAAATGCCATTACTCTACATGAGATATTCTTGGCTGGACATAGAAAGTTGTGGCAGAACTGCAAAATATGTGGGTCATCGATGAGTCTCTGTTCACCGGAACGTAACATGAATAAGGTGCACATGGTTTTCAACTTTTTTTAAACTAAGTTCTCTGGATTTGTAGAGATATAGTCAGGATGGCAGTGTGTGTAAGCAGCGATTATAACCCTTTATTAGGCCTCTTTCACTCGTCTGTATAAAACAAATATGTAAAAAAATGGTTACGGTATCATCAGTGTTTTGGATCATCCTGTCATCCATGTGTCCATTTTTACCATTTGTGTCATCAGTGTTTTTCCAGTATGTATAAAGAAGGAATTAAATAACGCGCTATGTACACATCACAATTATCTTCCCTTATGTACAGCACTATAAATGACATAACGCTATGAAGAGTAGATCATGGGGGACATATGAGAGACCATGGCTGACGTGGAGAGCCGGACCAATAGGCTGAAGTTAATTCTGCACAACATTAATATATTAATATGATTATTGTTCTTATCGATACCCCCTATATACAGTATGAGCCCACACACAGCGCCCAATATACAGCATGATCCCAAATAGCCCCCTATATACAGTATGAGCCCACACACAGCCCCCCTATATACAGTATATGCCTGCACATAGCTCCCTAAATACAAGATGAGCCCTCATATATCCCCTATATAGAGTATGAACCCCCAAAAGAGCACTCTATATTCAGAATAAGCCCCCATATAGCCTCCTGTTCACTGGCACACATCCCATACACATATATATATAAAAAAAAATAATTAAACCACATACCTTGTTCCAGTTCTCACGGTGCTCTGCTCCGGTCCACTGGGCTCCATGCTGCCTTGATGGTTGTGCATACATGCTGGCGTCAGCACTAACTGATGATGTCATCGCACCAGCAACACGATGCTTCTGTATTGCCGGCAGCGTATAGTTTCAGGAAAGCTTCCATGCCCGGAGACGTGGGCGCAAAACATTATAATAAGGGCAATCAGGCCATGGGCTCCATGGAGCTCCGGGGTCGATGCGGTAGCCCATATTGCTCTTATTATAATCCGCATATGCACCCATAGACTTGTATTGGCCTTTGTCACTCATGCTGACGGTAAAATACAAACATGTTTCCATCTGTTTTGCGCGGAAATATGGTCCATGTAAAAACAAAGGCATGTGAGCAGCCACATAGGTTATAATGGGTGCGTGTGGTATCCATGAAAATAAACGGATCACACACATACCAGAGATGTACATGTGGAGGCCTTATAGAGTAGAGTGTGACTCTATTACCATCTATTACAAAGGGCTATATTAAATATTACTGTCTCTAAAACCATATGGAGGTTTAAATTTTTTTTCGACTAATAAAGTGAAAAAGCTTATCCTCACCTCCATCACCGGCAATACGATGTTTGCACTGGGTCTGCGATGACATTGTTCACGTGAGTGCAGCAGTGAATCAGCAGCCTCAAATTGGCCACACTTCCCTCTTATGTTTAAGTTATGAGCGCTGCAGCCAGTTAGTGGCTGCTGATTGTCTGCAGCACTCACGTGACTTAACAATGTCACGCTAGTGCCTGGAAACCAGACATTGACATAGCTGGAATGGTGCCAGTGCATGGGGTGAGTATAAGACTTTTTTTTACCGCATCTAAAGGGGTTGTTCAGCCCTTTGGTTGAATCCACACAGGGGAGCACGCTGCACTGTGACAAATCTTTGGTTTAGGATTTGAGAGCAGACTTCCAGCCACATTCCAACTAGACATGTCCAGTCTTGCTTAATTCACTTGCATTGAGCCAAGCCAAGCATGTCTAGTCTGCACATGACTGCATGTATGCAAATCACATACTTGCAGTCACACACCCGCCACTCACGACACTGCGCGCTGTAGAGTGACTTGTACTCTATGGCCAGATAACCCTTCAAGAAGGAGTTCTCCAAGTAGTGGACATGACCTAGCAATGACTTCTCGGAAGGCCGCACTGTATCTTTTACTGTACTGGCTATTGAAGAATATATCCACAGATGACAAACGGTCCTGAGGCTTTAAATCTCCCCTTAAACTGTCTACAATGTCCCTTCATTCTCCGACACAAATGAGCGCCATATTGGAAATAAATAGAGCACATTACGGACTTTTGCTGGGATCTAAATAGCAGCGATTTTCGCAGGATCAAAGGAATAACGGCCCTTGCTTAAGTGAATTTGGATGATAACCACTTCTATTGCATATTTATTCCACTGTTACATTAATCTGCCCGCAGTATGCTCGCACCATTATACCTGAAAAGCTATATATATTTCGGGAAAAATATGTAAAATAATCTCTTAACTGTATCTGATAAAAGCTTTTGCTTTCAGATAGTCTTAAAGAGCACATCATCTGAAAAATCCCTGGATTTCTGATATAGAACTGGCTGAAATCTCAAAAGTGGCAGATCATAAACCATAGAAAGTACCTACGCCTCTAAGCTGCACCATGATCTGCAGATATTATCCACTAGATGCATATCCTGAAAATATGCCAGAGAAGTAATAAGACGTTTCTGAGCCCTAATACAATGTTAGTAACAGGGTACTGCCTGACTGGCAGAAGGGTACAGTACATGTAGTACCCCATACACTTCAATAAGTCCTGCATTACAGCAGGGTACAACTTGGATGCCTAAAGGCCCCTTTACACGCTACGATTTATCTGACGATCTCATGAGCGATGTGACACGCTCAGATCGTAGTTACGATTTGCCGAGATCGCTCATAGGTTGTTCTCACAAATGACGCAACATCATTCAGCGATATATTGTTTGACCAAGTCGGTCGTGTGAATGTTGTTCGTCGTTTGCAGGGTGTCAAACGTACCAATATGTCTGCTGCGTTCCAAACGACGATCAATATTTTGAAACTGAATGACGTGTCAACGATCAACGATTTTCAACCTATTTGCGATCGTTCGGAGTCGCTCGTAGGTGTCACACGCAATGACATCGCTAACGATGCCGGATGTGCGTCTCGGAATTTGTGACCCCGATGACATATCATCAGATAAATCGTAGCGTGTAACGCCGTCTTTAAGGGTTAATAATTTTGGCACATGGCCCCACTGCATGGCACCTATGGTGGCGCCAGGGGTTTAACAACCGCGGTTGCAGAGATCATGACTGTGACCAGGACCGGCAGGTTAAGGGCCCGGCGCCCGCCCTGCAGGGAAGCAGCCAACTCGGCTCAGTGAGAGAGGAGCTGTGCTGTTCCTGTATTAGTTTTAATACAAGTGGCTGGGCAGTGCTTGGCTCTGCCCCCTCCAACCTGTTCCTGCCTGTGACCTCAGGCTCACTGGCCCTGCCATGTCGCCGTCTTCTACATTGTGTGAAGTGTGGTACTGCTGTCATTGTGAGCTGCAGGGAACCTAATGGTCAGTGCAGCCCCTTCCTCTCTCTCTTGTCACTAGAAGTAGTTGGAACTGAGAGCAGAGAGAGAGGGAGGAGGACATGGCAGCTGTAGCAGCAGACCTGTGACAGGGGCAACTCATCTCCCACTCCTGCTCTGTGCTGTGTACTCCATTTCCTGCAGACCAGAGACTTCACTGGTCATGGCTGCTGCCCTATGATAGGGCAGGGATGAGAAAGCCCCACTGCTCCTGGAGACTGACTTCAGCATAGATAAGTACATGTAATAGTGTGTATATGGTGTATATCAGTGTGTATGTGGGTAGTATATAGTGTATATCAGTGTGTATGTGGGTGGTATATAGTGTATATCACTGTGTATGTGGGTAGTATATGGTGTATTTCAGTGTGTATGCGGGTAGTATATGATGTACATGAGTGTTTATGTGGGTAGTATATAGTGTATATCAGTGTGTATGTGGATAGGATATGATGTATATAAGGCTGGTTTCATACATCCGTGTTTAATCAGGTATCAGTCACACGCATGGTTATGGTCATATGTGTGCCATACGTGTGTCATACGTGTGTTACAAGTGTGTCACGCGTGTCACATGTGTGACATCTGTGTTTGCATACGTGTGACACGTACCGGGTAAAACACGTGTCTCTGTAATGACAAGATGTTCTATATTTACCTGTATCCAGCGCTGTTGTCTCCGGCTCTGCTGTATCCCATTCCTGATCCCCGCTCATTATTTTCATTGATTTTTCACTGCCTGAGGATCTGGAAGCCGGAACATCGCGGGGACAGGCTGGGTACAGCATAGCCGAGGACAGCATCGCTGGGGACATCACCGGGGACATCGCCGGTGACAGGTGAGTATACAGCAGTTTGTGCAGTGACATCTAGGGACTCATCAGTGTTCCCAATGAACTCTCATGAACCCTGGAAGTCACCATCATGACACTCACTGTAACGCAGTTGTCGCAGGGGTGTCATCAGGAGGTCATCAGAGTTCATTGGGAAATCCGATGTCCTCCTGGACGTCCCTGCACACACACTGCTGGCAGGATACTCACCTGTCACTAGCGATGTCCGCAGCAATGCTGTCCTCGGCGGTGCTGTCCTCGGCGGTGCTGTCTCTTTTTCTGTCACCGCGATGCCCCTGCTCTCTGCTGCTCAACGCGGTGAATAATCAATAAAAATAATGAGCGGGGGTCAGGAGCGGGACGCAGCAGAGCTGGAGACAGAATCGATGGATACAGGTAAATATAGAAAATCTTTTTATTTAAAAACCCGTGTTTTCTCCGGTACGTGTCACACTGATGTCACACGGATCACATCACTGTGCGGTCCGTGTGACATCCGTGCTGCTGGAGAAAAAACGGGCATGTCTCCGTGTAAAATAGAAAACACGGCTGTGTGAGAGTGCACAATAGGGTAACATGGGTACGTGTGACATCCGTGTTAAAAACGGATGTCACACGTACCTAAAACACGGACGTCTGAAACCAGCCTAAGTGTGTATGTGGGTAGCATATGGTGTACATGAGTGTGTAATTGTGTACTATATAGTGTATATGAGTGTGTAAGTGTGTAGTATATACTGTATATCAGTGCGTATGTTGGTAGTATATAGTGAATATTAGTGTCGGTATAATTATCCTGTAACTTAAGAGTCAGTGTATGGGGCCCAGGTCCAAATTTTGCATCGGTACCCATTGAACTCTAGTTCGAGGGGAGAACACTGTTGCCGTGTTTTGCTGGTGTCCCCTATAGGTGGACTTCTTCCAGGCATTATGGTTTCCTCCCATACTCTAAAGATGACAATCTCAGTCAATACTATGGAATGTGTCAGTGTTATATCAATAGAAAAATATCACCTCCTAAGGCCTGTTTCACACTTCAGTGTAAAACACAGACTTTTTCACTGATGTGTTATAAAAGCATATGTCCCTCCGTGTGCCGTGATTCACGGCACACATGGGTTATCCATGTGCAATCCGTAACTTGTCATCCGTGATAGCACATGGAGGTAAACTCACCTGTCCCTGCTCCCGCTGTGCGTGGTGCTGAACTCTTCAGCTCTGCTGCGTTTCCAGTCGCTGCTGTCCCCCACTGCTGTTGCTTCCGGGTCGTGGTGCCAAGCATAAATGCATATGCATGACCATAATTAGCCGGACTGGAATAAGCAGAGCGTAGCTATGGCATACAGCGTAGCTGGAGAAGGTGAGTATAAAAAGCTTTTTATTTTCAATGTCTGTGTTTTTCTGGTACGTGTTTCATGGCCCGTGGGACATCAGTGATACCAGAAAAACACGGACATGTCTCCGTGCGGAATCACGGATACGTGTGTATACCGCATGGAGACACGGTCAGTAAGAAATCACTGATGTGTGCGCAGACCCATTGATTTTAATGGGTCTGCGTATATCCGTGATTCTGCTACGTTTAACAACTGTCACATACGTAGCAGAATCACTGATGTGTGAAAGAGGCCTAATGGTGTTGTCTGGAGGACAGGTGATAACTAGTGAGGATCGCAGGACACTCAGCTTATACTTACAGCAGAGTGTCAGCCGAGTGTCATGCAATTCACTCACAATAATGCCCGTGTGTCCCCAGCTTTATAGGGGCTCTATTCCCCACCAGGCTATGTGCTTCACATAACTTTTAACATTTAGGCTGATACTATTATGTCACATTCACAGAGCACCATTAATTCTGGTAAAAGGAAAAAAAACTTTCAGAAGTTCCCTCCATAATAAACCATAGAAGATAAATCACTGTAAATAAATGTTTTTTCTTCTTTTGTTTAGAAGAAGTAAAAGTTTATTAGAAACCAATTTCATGGCATGTGCAGGGGATCATAATATTAATCCCTTTCACAAAAAATCCAATACATCTTTTATGGTTGTCATTTCATTTTACAGCAATTACAAGGCCGGGCTGCTGGAGCAGATATTATTACATGAGCAGTAATTTGCCCTTATTACATCGTAACAAGGTATAAACACCATCAGTCCTGCGCTCACGGGTTTTAGTACATACCGCTAGTTAGTTGCAGTATAAAGACTGGATGTGAAATTTTGCTTCGTGTCACATTTCCTTTACGCTACAGAAAATAAATCATCTATATACCTGAACTAATGTTTTCAAATGTCAATCAGTTAGTGACCTCTACCTTTAATATTCCAGGTAAGGGATGGACTCATACTGATGACATAGTTGGGTTTCAAACAGATTGTGAAGGAATCAGTTTTAAAATTTGTGAATAATATTGAGTATAAATATCCTACAGTTCTATGTATGCAGCTCCCATGCAGATCTATATGTTGCAGCTCCTTTGCCTCATCTGTATGCTATTCTAGAGACAACATAAAAGGGACAATAAGGAAGGGAATTAGCACCTGACTGCCATATCAGACTACACACAGGGTTTGTAGTCTGCAATTATGGAGATACATTGATCTGCATAGGAGCTGTATACATAAAAACAGTTATAAACTTGAAAATTGGTCCTTAGTTCAGAAAATAAAATTTCATACACTGTGTTAGGGAATTCTATTAGCGGGTGGCCATGAAATTTTGGACAATTACATGACCGTTTCTCATTTGGAAGAACCTGCCACATCCTATAAAGACAAGTAGAGATGAGTGGACCTATTGAAGTTCAGTTTGGCGGGTTCAGCCGGTCTTTAGGTAAAGTTCCGTTTGGGACCCGAACTTGACCTGAACCCCAATGGAAGTCACTAATTGGGCATTTCAGGTCTCCGTCAAAATGCAGCCAGCCATAAACAGATCACTTCCAGGGAAGGAAGGGGTTTTTCCATTTTAGTTTGTTTGGTGCACACTATATCTTATCACGCTGTTGTTACCCCCAGTGTGAGCCGATAAAGCACTGAAAGAGGCTCACACTGGGTTGAGCACCGAGTGTAGCCGAGCACAGTGATGCTCGCACAAGTTGGTTGCATGCGTAAAGCACCTGAACTCTAAACCCGAACTCTGTTTTTTTGTACAGTGCGTGTTCTGTACAAACACCGAAAGTTGGGTTCACTCATCTCTACAGACAAGCCACTTTTAGACTTAAGGTAATACATATTTCCCCTGGGAAATTGAACACTTATGGATAAATTTCCCTACAGGTGGCAGCTGATCACTGCGGTCCCAGTAAAGAGACACATTGCAATCAGCTTATCATCAGGAGGTCCTATACAAATTAGGGACTGTACTTTATGAACCCCTTTAAAGAATATTTTTTTCAGTGCGTCATTTTTGTTTTGGATGCCTTGGAGTAATAAAACATCATTGTAAAAGTATGAATACCCTTTAAAGGGATTGTACCAAGATCACATCTTATCTACAGAATAAGTCATATGTTGCTATTTGCTAGATGCACCAGGGGCTGACATACCAATGGTGCAACCTGTACAGCCGCACAGGGGCCCAAGATATAAGGGGGCCTATTTCTACCTCCGAAGCAGGTGGAATTGTGCATTTTCATGAGCTATTTGACTACAAAGGGACCATATATTGTTCTTGCACAGGGGCCCTCTTCTGTCTGAGGTGTACCATAGATGGGAACCCCCAATCACAAGAACGAGGTTACAGGTCCAGCGCTATAATGGAGCAGCTGTTGAGCATACAAAACTATTAATGGAACTGATGGAAATAACCATGTACTGTTCTCACCTATCTCCTCCATCATTCTCATAGACCATTAATGAAGTGGCAATGTTCACGCTCAACCAATGTGCCCATCAAACTTGGGACTCAGCTCTTTTTCCCAGTGGTGCAATCTAGCAATCACTCTTACTGTGGATAGGTGATAGGTGTGTTTGCCGCGTTTCAGCCAGACATATACAGTTAGGTCCAGAAATATTTGGACAGTGACACAAGTTTTGTTATTTTAGCTGTTTACAAAAACATGTTCAGAAATACAATTATATATATAATATGGGCTGAAAGTGCACACTCCCAGCTGCAATATGAGAGTTTTCACATCCAAATCGGAGAAAGGGTTTAGGAATCATAGCTCTGTAATGCATAGCCTCCTCTTTTTCAAGGGACCAAAAGTAATTGGACAAGGGACTCTAAGGGCTGCAATTAACTCTGTAGGCATCTCCCTCGTTAACCTGTAATCAATGAAGTAGTTAAAAGGTCTGGGGTTGATTACAGGTGTGTGGTTTTGCATTTGGAAGCTGTTGCTGTGACCAGACAACATGCGGTCTAAGGAACTCTCAATTGAGGTGAAGCAGAACATCCTGAGGCTGAAAAAAAAGAAAAAATCCATCAGAGAGATAGCAGACATGCTTGGAGTAGCAAAATCAACAGTCGGGTACATTCTGAGAAAAAAGGAATTGACTGGTGAGCTTGGGAACTCAAAAAGGCCTGGGCGTCCACGGATGACAACAGTGGTGGATGATCGCCGCATACTTTCTTTGGTGAAGAAGAACCCGTTCACAACATCAACTGAAGTCCAGAACACTCTCAGTGAAGTAGGTGTATCTGTCTCTAAGTCAACAGTAAAGAGAAGACTCCATGAAAGTAAATACAAAGGGTTCACATCTAGATGCAAACCATTCATCAATTCCAAAAATAGACAGGCCAGAGTTAAATTTGCTGAAAAACACCTCATGAAGCCAGCTCAGTTCTGGAAAAGTGTTCTATGGACAGATGAGACAAAGATCAACCTGTACCAGAATGATGGGGAGAAAAATGTTTGGAGAACAAAGGGAACGGCACATGATCCAAGGCACACCACATCCTCTGTAAAACATGGTGGAGGCAACGTGATGGTATGGGCATGCATGGCTTTCAATGGCACTGGGTCACTTGTGTTATTGATGACATAACAGCAGACAAGAGTAGCCGGATGAATTCTGAAGTGTACCGGGATATACTTTCAGCCCAGATTCAGCCAAATGCCGCAAAGTTGATCGGACGGCGCTTCATAGTACAGATGGACAATGACCCCAAGCATACAGCCAAAGCTACCCAGGAGTTCATGAGTGCAAAAAAGTGGAACATTCTGCAATGGCCAAGTCAATCACCAGATCTTAACCCAATTGAGCATGCATTTCACTTGCTCAAATCCAGACTTAAGACGGAAAGACCCACAAACAAGCAAGACCTGAAGGCTGCGGCTGTAAAGGCCTGGCAAAGCATTAAGAAGGAGGAAACCCAGCGTTTGGTGATGTCCATGGGTTCCAGACTTAAGGCAGTGATTGCCTCCAAAGGATTTGCAACAAAATATTGAAAATAAAAATATTTTGTTTGGGTTTGGTTTATTTGTCCAATTACTTTTGACCTCCTAAAATGTGGAGTGTTTGTAAAGAAATGTGTACAATTCCTACAATTTCTATCAGATATTTTTGTTCAAACCTTCAAATTAAACGTTACAATCTGCACTTGAATTCTGTTGTAGAGGTTTCATTTCAAATCCAATGTGGTGGCATGCAGAGCCCAACTCGCGAAAATTGTGTCACTGTCCAAATATTTCTGGACCTAACTGTATAACAGGTAGAGATTTACAATTGATTTTAGCAGTCATTTGAAGATTATTCAAGAGTCCTAATCTGCCCATTATAACAAGGGTGAATCCTTGGTAATAGCCGGATCCGCAGATTGGGGAATATCATACAGTATGAGGCGCCAATTCTGCTTCCCTTACCTCTAGTAATGAAGCTATTACAGACGTTTCCATTTATTGAGCTGAGTTAGAGACAATTTTCAGAACAAATTAATATAAAGCACCAGTGAGTAGCTGAAGAATCTGCTCACTTATTTCTCAATTACGAGGCCACCTACCAGGTCTCTATCAGGATTAGATTAAAAAGTCTCTTTGATTGCCGTGAAAAAGAAAACATGAATTCAACTTACCAAATCTGTCAGCCAAGCCCCAAATAGAAAAATAAGGATTTCACCCAATTGTTAAAGCTAATGGTCGTCTTCCCCGGCCTGGGATCTTATTAGTAGCCTGAATATTTGGGGTCTGATAGATTCGTGTAATCATCTGCTAAATCTTCTTCCTGGAGCCTCTCGTCATTAGGCACGACAGTTTAAAAAATCGTTCCGATCGTCATCAGAAAATTGGTACGATTTTTTTCTTACTCGACATCCATGTATTAATCATTTACAGGACCATTTACAATTTTCCATCTTACAGATTTGTAATGAATCCTTAAAAATCAGATTCCATTCTTTCTCAACTGATTTTTTTCTCGCACCCTCAGATTTGAATGGGTGGATTTCATCCAATTTCAGCAGCAAATCACAGCATGGTGCAATTCTTTACATAGACATAGTCATCTGCAGTGTCGGACTGGTTACCGGAGGAACCGCCAGTAATACCAGGCCTGGCTGCGGTTACCTGCACTGTACTCTGGAGCTCTCACCTGAGCTCTGGAGTGCAGCCTGGACTGAACTCGCGGTTTGCAGGACTGAACCATGAGTGCCGAATGATTCCATGGCGATTGCAGTTCAGTTAATGGCAGCTTCAGACAGGCTGGGCTGAACTCCTGAGCTGTCACCTGAGCTCCTGAGTTCAGCCCGGCCTGTCCACAGCTGTGACATGAACTGAACCGCAATCACTGTGGAATCATTCAGCGCTCGCGGTTCAGTTCTGCAAACCCCGAGTTCAGTCCAGGCTGCACTCCAGAGCTCAGGTGAGAGCTCCAGAGTACAGTGCAAGTAACCGCGGCCAAGCTTGGTATTACTGGAGATTCCTCCGGTAACTAGTCCAACACTGGTCACCTGCACTTCGTTGAATAACATGGGTCAGTGTGCTGTCTGATAAAAATTCAGCAAAAAAAACAAAAAAAAGTGCACCTCCAGATAGAACATGACAAGTGTGGACAGGTGCAAACTGCTATAACTACACCAAACACAAACAAAAGAATACAGCAACACTCTGTAAATTCTAAAATATATGTAAACATAGAATATATCAAATTTATAAATGCATTAATGCTGTATGAAATTTTGGTCCAGGAGAGGACTGACACTGAAATAGGGCCCGTCAAAGATAGGTCACCTTGCCGAGGTTGATGGGCGCACATGAATTGATCAATTTATGCTCTAAGTATCTGTCATGCTAGGTATGGGGAAGTACCAAGCGAATGGTGAAAGGGAAGTGAAACCCTGAGTCTAGGGAAGGGGGAGATGGTGACACCTTACCAAACCCACCATTGGCCCCTGGTTTCCCTCACCACCCTAGATAGGTTCTGCATCTATGCGCTGAGGTTGATCCTTGACCCTGACTGACCCTGAAATAGGCCCTAAGTAGGGAACAGATGGGATGAGCACCTAGTCAACTCCACTAAGCTTTAAAGAAGACACAGGGATAACAAACAGAGGAAAGTAAACAAATAAAATCTTTCCAGATGACTCGGAGCAGAACTGCAACAACAAAGTTTCTCCAGATGAATACAAGCCACCTGCTTGCACTGAAGACTTGTTAAGGGTATTAGACCTATCACCAGCACAGAGTAAGGTGCAATGAGGGTATTTAAAGACACAAAGGGAAGTGCTGATGAAAACAGCTGAAAAGGTGAGGAAAGGAAGTGATTTATATAATGATTTTAAAACTGGAAAAATGAATACCTTGTTTTATGTCAAGAGCAGGCATGGAGCGCACCCTTCCCCATTCCCATCAGCGGCAATGTGAAGTGATCATGAGGCGCCTATCAGTTATGAAAATAAATAAATCTGATAACAAAACAGTGTAACAAAAAAAAAATTAAACTCCCCAGTTGCGGGGTTTTTTCAATAAAATGCAATAAGATGAGATCAAAACATTGCATCTACCATAAATGGTATCAGTAAAAACATCAGCCCCAGATCCAAAACAATGAGAATGCTACGGTTCTCAGAAAATATCGACAAAAGCGCCATTTTTTATTTTTTTACAAATTTCAGATTTTTTTTTTCACCAATTAAATAAAGAAAAAACTATACATGTTTGGTATATATGAACTCGTACTGACCTCGGGAATCATATTTTCAGGTTAATATTACCATATAGTGAACATGGTAAATAAAAAAAATAAAAAAGCCAACAATTTTGGAATTGCAGTTTTTTGTAATTTCACTGCATTTGGATTTTTTTTTGCCATATGGTAAAATGTATGGCTTCATTCAAAAGTACAACTCATCACGCAAAAAAACAAGCCCTCGTAGAGCACTGTTGATGGAAAAATAAAAAAGTTATGGCTTCTTGTATGAAGGGGCGGAAACCCCACCCCCCCAAAAAAAACGGAAAATCGCCGGGTAGTGAAGGGGTTAACTTACCCCTTTAGAACGTTTATGGAATTTTTTTGCATTTTCAAATAATGTGAGTCTTTCTTTTTATGTAACCTCACAACATTTTTGGGCCCTGGGAAGGAATTTTCTTTTTTTCCAGATGCTGAGATTACAAATAAATCTGAGATTCCCGGTAATCTTGCTTCTATCTCTGTAGGAATCTTGAGTGAGCTGCTCCATCTTGTGGATATTGCCGCTCGTCATTTCTCTCCCCTTGTAATAATGTTCTATACACCTTTGATTATCTGTAGCAAATGGTCCTATCTCTACGCATAAGAATACACAAATACATCTGAGGTGTATAATATGAGGTTCTGCAGCAGCTGAGGTGTTTATTATGAGATTGAGCACCAGCTGAGGTGTTTATTATGGGGTTCTGCAGCAGCTACTGTATTTATTATGACGTTCTGCAGCAGTTGAAGTGTGTATTATAGTCCAACATGCAAACAGAAAAAAATATACCGGCACTTCCATCCCATAGCAAATTCTTATTGGGCCATTACATTTAGGCGGGCTTTGCACACTACGACATCGCAGGTGCGATGTCGGTGGGGTCAAATTGAAAGTGACGCACATCCGGCATCGCATGCGACATCGCAGTGTGTAAAGCCTAGATGATACGATTAACGAGCGCAAAATCGTCGTAATCGTATCATCGGTGCAGCGTCGGCGTAATCCATAATTACGCTGACGCGACGGTCCGATGTTGTTCCTCGCTCCTGCGGCAGCACACATCGCTGTGTATGAAGCCGCAGGAGCGAGGAACATCTCCTACCGGCGTCACCGCGGCTTCCGTAGGATATGCGGAAGGAAGGAGGTGGGCGGGATGTTTACATCCTGCTCATCTCCGCCCCTCCGCCGCTATTGGCCGCCTGCCGTGTGACGTCGCTATGACGCCGCATGACCCGCCCCCTTAGGAAGGAGGCGGGTCGCCGGCCAGAGCGACGGTCGCAGGGCAGGTGAGTGCATGTGAAGCTGGCGTAGCGATCATATTCGCTACACCAGCTATCACACGATATCGTACCTGCGACGGGGGCGGGGACTATCTCGTGCGACATCGCAGCATCGGCTTGCGATGTCGCAACGTGCAAAGCCCGCCTTAGTGTGGGAGAAAATCAGGGAACAAACAGGACGCTGGCTGTTTCGCTATGTGCTTCAATGGGTCCTACATCAGTGTGTATTATGAGGTTCTGCAGCAGCTAAGGTGTGTATTGTAAGATTCTGCAGTAGCTGGGGTGTGTACTATGAGATTCTGCAGCAGCTGAGGTGTGTATAGTAATATTCAGCAGTAGTTGAGATGCATGCTATGAGGTTCTGCAGCTGCTGTAGGGTTAATTATTGGTTTCTGCACCAGCTAAGGTGTGTACTATGAGGTTCTGAAGTATTTAAAGGGAACCAATCACCAGGATTTTCGTATATAACCTAAAGCCAGTGCTATACTGGCACTATCAGGCTGATTCTATACATACATGTAGTGGACAGCTCAGATGTTTAGGTTTTGAGATCCAAGAAAGTAAAGTTTATAAAATCAGCAGCTTCTTGAGTGACAGCAGCTGACGATTAGATAATATCTAGGTCGGAACTCATAGTTATCCCCTCCCCCTGTTAGAATTAGCATAAGTATTATACCATGGATTTAATGTTTGACTTGCAGGACCTGTGTGAGGTCATACCCTTGTGATCAGAAGGGGGGGGCCTCAGCAGACAAGGCTGATACCACGAAGCAACATTTTTCTGTTGGCTGAGGCTCCGCCCCTTTTGGTCACATGGGTATGACCTCACACAGGTCCTGGAAGTCACACATTAAATCGATGGTATAATACTTATGCTAATTCTAACAGGGGGAGGGGATAACTATGAATTCTCTCCCATATATTATATAACGAGCAGCCAGGAGTGCCTCCGGCCTTGTAGTCGTGGCCATTGCTGTCAGGCTGACCCCTGGTTCCTCTGTTACTTCAAGAGCAGGAGATGACTTGGTGGGGCAGAGTGTGGTGGTGCAGTTGTCGGACGTCGTACAAACAGTCTTCAGGCAGGATGTAGTGAAAACAAAAGACATGTTTTATTGCACTCTCCTTCACAATCCGGCAGATATGCAGATGACACTTCTGGAGCTGGGGGACAACCTGTCCTAACGTACCCTCCTGTGGGGATGTGCCCTGGTTAATCTACTTCGCCGGGCTCCCACGTCGGTTACACACACACCGGACCCACACCGGTAGCTTCACTCTCCGAGGTTCCGTTCACTCCCGTTCTCTCCGGCGCCCCCTATGGATTCAGCTCCCACACTCTGCCCCTTGGTGTTCACTCTCTCACGTCCCGGATCCAACTGCCTCTCACACACACTCCTCCCTCCCCCTGGTTTCTGCCGGCTCCTCCTTCACTGTGGTGACAGCCGTCCCACCCGGCCACTAGGGGGTGCCCTAACACAATACAAATACAACATTTTTATTAATGACATTTCCGGTAAACTATGCTCCCTTTCTAGGGGGTATGTCCACCCACTACATACCTCCCCTCTTAAAACCCGAGCCTCCCGGCAAGGCTCCATCTAAAAATCACAACTTTTAAAACTAAGCACAACATGGTCAATCAACTGCGAACCTGTCCACAGTAGGGTACCCGGAAAAGGCCCCAGTCCAGCGCCCGGAGGCCTAGCAGCGCTCCCGGTCTTAGGTGTGCCCGGAGGCTTGGCAGTGCTCCCGGTCTTGGTGGTAAACGGCAGGAACACAAAAGCTTCTTCATATCAGCGACGCGGAGGAGCCCCTGGCTCAGTCCAGCAGCAGACTCTCTCCGGGCTCAATCACTTGAACGTTGCTAAACGATAACTTCAAACAATACCGGTCTTCAAATAAGCCGGTCAGGATGCTTTTACTCCGGGTGCAAAACCCGCTTCCACTCGGCTCTCTGAGCCCTGACGTAGTCTGACAAAGACTGTCCGGGCTGTCGGCGCAGCCTCTGAAAGTGCTCGTAGGCAATGGCGGGCTTCGGTGCCGTGGCCTCCTCAGTCCCCGACGGGGGTGATGGGGTCGCTACCCGAGGCGGCCGAGGTACATCCAGGACGATTACCGGATGGGTATTAATGTTCTGACTAATAGCCAGCACCGCCGGGGTCCCCTTCTCCGAGTCAGGGGTCGGTCCGGACACCACCTCCGGGGCTACGGCTAAGGTACGTTTTGGATGAGGGGATTCGGCCAGTACCGGTCTGGGTTGCGTCCGCCGGCGTTGATGTTCCTCCCACTCCAGCTCCTGCTGCCATTGAGCAGCTTCTTGTGCGGTGGGCATTCGGGTCACACTAACCGCGAAAAGGCCTCGGCATCCCACCTCTGGTATGAACCGGACTTTTTCCCCTGGGTAGAGCGTGTGTAGGCGCTGAGGTAAACCTTCGACATCCAGATGCACGCGATTATAGAAATAATCATCGCCGGTTGCCTCTTCTCAGATGAAGCCGTAGCCCTCCTGCTGTTTGAATTTCACCACGATTCCCGTGGTGATCTGTAACTCAAGCTCTTCACCCCGGGGACCGGCCATTATCTCCCGGGCCACAGTCTCAGCGAGCAGTCTCTCCTGCACGGGGTCAGGTTCTGGGGACGGAGACTTTCTGTAAGGTAGGGAAGACGGCTGCACCGGGTCCCAGAAGAAGCCCCAGCTATCCCTTTCCAGCTTCCGGTCGGGTGAATCTTCCGGATCGTGTATGGGAGCAGGTGTCGGTGGTTCCACCGCGACGGGCGGAGGTGTCTCCAGGTCTGGGTGAGAGATTCCCAGGGGCCGATTCCCCGACGGCAGCGGATTGTTATATGTCGCCCGGACCTCTGTCGTGGTCCCGCTGGTCACGGCGTCCCACGTGGTGATCCAGGTGACTTTAGTCGGGCGCCCCTGTCCTCCTGGTCTAGCCGGTAACTCAAACGGTGACACTTCCGCAGCTGCAGCCGCAGACTGCTTGGGACGTCCTCGGTCCAGGTGGGTGAGTGCCATCGCGGTCTCCATCTCCTGTTGCTGCCTGGAGGTCTCCATCTCGTTCACGCTCTGTAGCTCTGACAATGGCGGCGAGGTCAGTGGAGAAGCTGGAGGAAGTGGAGGCGGGCCTCCTTTTTCCGCTCTTGGGTATACTCCACCCCCAGTCTCGCACATCATATCGACCCCTCCGCGGCGGTTCTTCTTTTTCTTCAAAACACCGCCCACTTCACATGTATTCCTTCGTGCCCTGGGACCGGCACCTCCCCTCTTTGGGCGGAGTACTCCGAACTTCTTTTTCGGCACCGGCCAGCCCCAGGCTCTTCTTTTGGCGCCAATTCTTCGCGCGCTTTCTGTGTTCTCAAAGACGACGGCCATCTTGCCGCCATCTTGTGCCCGGTCCAACGCTTCAGGCACTTCTTTTTCTTCCCACCAAGGGATCGGGACTCTTCTCCAATAATCCGGATCCTGTGCCCTAGGCACCACTTGGTCTCCATCTTCTTGGGTCGGGACCCCTTGCATACAATCCGTATCCTGCCGACTACGCCACATATAACGAGCAGCCAGGGGTGCCTCCAGCCTTGTAGTCGTGGCCATTGCTGTCAGGCTGACCCCTGGTTCCTCTGTTACTTCAAGAGCAGGAGATGACTTGGTGGGGCAGAGTGTGGTGGTGCAGTTGTCGGACGTCGTACAAACAGTCCTCAGGCAGGATGTAGTGAAAACAAAAGACATGTTTTATTGCACTCTCCTTCACAATCCGGCAGATATGCAGATGACACTTCTGGAGCTGGGGGACAACCTGTCCTAACGTACCCTCCTGTGGGGATGTGCCCTGGTTAATCTACTTCGCCGGGCTCCCACGTCGGTTACACACACACCGGACCCACACCGGTAGCTTCACTCTCCGAGGTTCCGTTCACTCCCGTTCTCTCCGGCGCCCCCTATGGATTCAGCTCCCACACTCTGCCCCTTGGTGTTCACTCTCTCACGTCCCGGATCCAACTGCCTCTCACACACACTCCTCCCTCCCCCTGGTTTCTGCCGGCTCCTCCTTCACTGTGGTGACAGCCGTCCCACCCGGCCACTAGGGGGTGCCCTAACACAATACAAATACAACATTTTTATTAATGACATTTCCGGTAAACTATGCTCCCTTTGTAGGGGGTATGTCCACCCACTACATATTATCTGATCCTCAGCTGCTGTCACTCAACAAGCTGCCAATTTTATAAACTTTACTTTCTTGGATTTCAAAACCTATATATACGAGCTGACCACTACAGGTATGTATAGACTCAGCCTGATAGTGCCAGTATAGCACTGACTTTAGGTTATATACGAAAATCCTGGTGATTGGTCCCTTTTAAGTTGTGCATTATGAGGTTCTGCAGCATCTCAGGTGTGTATTATGAAGTTCTGCAATGGCTGCTGGAGTCTGAATTATGAGGTTCTGCAGCAGCTGAAGTGTTTATTATGGGGTTCTGCAGCAGCTAAAGTGTGTACTATGAGGTTCTGAACCAGCTAAGATGTGTTTTATGAGGTTCAGCAGCATCCGAGGAGTATATTATGACGTTCTGCAGCAGCTGCGGTGTGAATTATACAGTATTTCAGCAGCGGAGGTATGTATGAGGATTGAGGTGTATGAGGATCTGCAGCAGCTGAGGTGTATATTATAGCATTCTGCAGCACCTGAAGTATGTATTATGATGTTCTACATTATCTGAGGTGTGTTATGGTTCTCTGAAGCAGCTGAGATGTGTATTAAAAGGTTCTGCAGCAGCTGAGGTATGTATTAAAATGTTCTGTGGCAGCTATGTGTATTATGACGAGGTTCCACAGCAGCTGAGGTATATATACAGTATATATACAGTATATATTGTGTGTATATCTATCTATCTATATTTTTATATATATATATATATATATATATATATATTATTGTTATTATTTTATTATTACTACTTTAATTGTTGCATAGTAAGTAATCACATATATTTCTGTATTTCTGATATTATATATCATTTTTATAATGCATAAATACAGTTATATTACATTTGAGCCTGACACAAACACAATATCTATATACCAAAGCCGTAATATTACCAGAACACCGTCCCTCCGCCGGTCTCTGTATAATCCTCAGGATCCGACATCACAAGATGATGTTTATACAAATATCATTTACAGACATGTCAGCGGAAATGTATCACTGATGTATGATGTATCCAATATATTGAATACAAATCCGCATTAAATCAAAATGAGATATTGTAATATTTTACAAATGATCCTGTTGCTCCTGCGAGAAGTTAATGTCACTTTATAAAGTGTCAGCGACTCCACTGCGGCTGGAGCTGCGCTCCCCATTCATTATATACAGCACATAATCCCCTAATATGAAATGTGAAACAACAAATAAAGGCAGAAAGTCCAAATCTCTGAGAATTCATCACAAAAACACAATTACATAAGTGTATCATTTTATGAACGCGTCTCCAGTAATTTATTTACAGCTTCTAATTTATCATTTGCCTATTTTCCCTAATTAAATTCTAACCTGCAAAATTGAATCTGGTCTCATCGGTATGCTCTGCTCGCTGATGGGATAGATCAATCTTTTCTACTTGTCTTAGCTGTTACTCAGTGGCCTACTTTTATTCTTCTGTTTCTTAAAGTGATTTGTCTTTATTCATCTTAACTCCTTAAAGGGGTTGTCTAAAACTCCTTTGAGTACCCTGTTAATAAATTCTGGGTTTCGCCAGATGCACACATCCGTGTTTCATGATCCATGTATTGACAGCCTTGCATTGACCACTCATGGGTCTTCTGAACGAACTCGACAGCTTCATGGTCAGGAGACCCAAGACTGAGCTTTCATTTTCCAAAAAGACCCCGACAAATCATAGTGTTCTGCAACTGACAACACTCAGCCTTCATAATCATATCAAGTTGTCTCTGCAGGAAATGAAAGTGACATAAATTTAGAATATATATATATATATATATATATATATATATAGTTTGAATATATATACAACATTTTTTAAAAAGCTCTTCCAGTCAGGGAGGAACTTTGTCCTTTGCTTATTAACATCCCTGGCTGAGCAGTAATTCTTGCTGGAGGTATCAGTTGAGCAGCAATTTTGATTGAGTCTTGTTACATAGCACACCTTTTTATGGTCTTTATTAGGGGGCAGGGTTCACAGGGAAATAATGTAAAGCTGTCTAAAGACACGCCCCAGAGAATCCTGTGAGCCACATCCCCGATATTCCTGTGAGCCACATCCCAGAGAATCCTGTGAGCCACACCCCAGAGGATCCTGTGAGCCACACCCCAGAGGATCCTGTGAGCCACACCCCAGAGGATCCTGTGAGCCACACCCCAGAGGATGCTATCAGCCACATCCTAGAGAACCCTGTGAGCCTATATATTGTTCTTGTGGCACAGGGGCCCTTTTCTGTCTGTGTCCGCCAGTGCCTCATGCTATTCTGTGATGCAGAGCCTCCATACAGCATTATATTGTAGAGTATAGAGGCTAACGCTATAATATAATGTCTAAGCATGCAACAGTTTTCTCTTGTAAGGAACTTCCCCTAAATATTGGAGGTATATGGATTCAGAGTAGGGCTATGGAGGCAGAGTAGGGCTATGGAGGCAGAGTAGGGCTATGGAAGCAGAGTAGGGCTATGGAGGCAGAGTAGGGCTATGGAGGCAGAGTAGGGCTATGGAGGAAGAGTAGGACTATGGATGCAGAGTAGGGCTATGGAGGCAGAATAGGGCTATGGAGGCAGAGTAGGGCTATGGAGGCAGAATAGGGCTATGGAGGCAGAGTAGGGCTATGGAGGCAAAGTAGGGCTATGGAGGCAGAGTAGGTCTATGGAGGCAGAGTAAAGGCCGTTTTACACGCTGCGATCTCGCTAGTGAGATAGCTAGCATGCGTACACGCCCCCATCGTTTGTGCGTCACGGCAAATCGCTGCCCGTGGCGCACAAAATCGTGAGGACCCGTCACACTACTTACCTGCCTAGCGATGTCGCTGTGACCGGCGAACCACCTCCTTTCTAAGGGGGCGGTCCGTTCGGCGTCACAGTAACGTCACTAAGCGGCCACCCAATCGAAGCGGAGGGGCGGAGATGAGTGGGACGAACATCCCGGCCACCTCCTTCCTTCCTCATTGCCGGCGGCCGCAAGTAAGGTTAGGTTCCTCGTTCCTGCGGTGTCACACTTAGCGTTGTGTGCTGCCGCAGGAACGACAAACAACATCGTACCTCCAGCTGCAACGATAATTGGGAATAGGGGAGCATGTCAACGCTTAGCGTGTCAACGATTAGCGATTTTGCACGTGTTTGCGACGATTTTTGATTGCACGTAGGTGTCACACGCAACGACATCGCTAACGCAGCCGGATGTGTGTTATGAATTCCGTGACCCCAACAACATCGCTTTAGCGATGTCGCAGCGTGTAAAGCGGCCTTAAGGCCCAACAGACATTTGGTCACCATATCTTGCTCCTTCAGCCATATGCATGGCATGAGGCCATAATTTGTTATATATCCTTCCCAGCACTGACCCCCATAATACTGCCCCCTACAGACAGGAATATAGATCTTGATAGTGAGCAGAATTTTCCAGTCCCACTGAAATGATGTCATGGGCAATAATAATGTATGACAGTCCTGTGGATAAGAAGATAAATACTGGTATATACCGTACCTGCAGTACACAGCTGCGAGTGAGAAAATACCTGTCTTCTGATGATGTTATTTACTGAATGTCCATCCAGTCTCTTAACGGAAGTCTATAAAGCACGGTTTGTAATTATCATGTTTTTCTGCCTGGTGTTTCTAAATTTTATATACTGAATATGTATTATTTATTACCATGTGTCGCGTGGAAAATTGCCTATGTGCACAAACCTCTATTATTATTGTCATTTATTTATAAGAGGCCAATATATTCTGCTGAGCAATGGAGCAGGGAAAATGATCATAAAAGGATGAACATAGTCTTGTAGAGGCATAACCTGATCTAAGAAGCTCACAATCTCTTGCTAGAAGGCAAGGTGCAGGTTTTGAAAGCTTATGAAATGCTATATTTCAATTCCGCACCTTCGTCAAGATCTCTGCTTGCTCTCCGGGGTTATCAGTGCACTTATTTAAGAGTCTTAAACTGACTTAGACTGACTTAAACTAACTAGATTCTTAAGGGTGCTTTACACGCTGCGACATCGCTAACGATATATTGTCGGGGTCACGTCGTTACTGATGCACATCTGGCGCCGTTAGCGACATCACAGCATGTGACACCAATGAGCAACGATCAACAAGCGCAAAAACGGGAAAAATCGTTACTCGTTCACACGTCGTTCATTTCCTTAATATCTTTGCTGCTGCAGGTATGATGTTGTTCGTCGTTCCTGAGGCATCACACATCGCTATGTGTGACACCGCAGGAACGACAAATATCTCCTTACCTGCGTCCACCGGCAATGAGGAAGGAAGGAGGTGGGCGGCATGTTCCGGCCGCTCATCTCCGCCCCTCCTCTTCTATTGGACGACTGCCATGTGACGTCGCTGTGACGCTAAGAAAGAAGGTGGATTGCCGGCCAGAGTGACGTCACAGGGAAGGTAAGTCCATGTGACGGGTGTTAGCGATGTTGTGCGCTATGGGCAGCGATTTGCCCGTGACGCACAACCGACAAGGGCGGGTACGCTCCCTAGCGATATCGGTACCGATATTGCAGCGTGTAAAGTACCCTTTAGTCTGACTGCAACCAATCACAGATGCCAGGACTGTTGTTGGGCGTGGCAAGTAATGAATATGTATGAGGTTAATGAGCAGCCCTGGAAGTAGAGTGAGCAGCATGCAAGCAGTTACAGCCGCGCTTGAGACTCGGTAAGTGTAGCGCACTTGCTCCAATTCCCCTATCCCTTTTACCACCATATTTAAGAGAGAGATTCTGGTCCCCATAGACTTATATGCGGACCTGCACCAGCTATCCAGGATCAATTCCGAGCCGGAACCATTCCGGTTAGACCGGCCGATCTTGGATATTTGCCCATCACTATTTAAGACCGATCCAGATCATGTTGTCACGCTGGGTGTGGGGAGCCCTGGAAATAAGGGAGGCTGAAACACAAAGGGGGGGGTAACCAGGGGGCTCCTGCGCTGACCCTTACACTGGGGGCCCTGCGCTTTCCCTCAAACCACAGGTATCTATAAGGGTTAGGAGGTGTGGCCCGCCAATGTGCCCCTATCTCCTAGCCAGACCCTAGGACTATATCCCACCACCCACCAATCCACGGGGGAAAAACAAACACAAAAATAAACATCAAAAGGGGAAAAAGGAAAATCAACAACTTATCTTGAGAGGGAATCTTCAGAATATACAGCAACAGTAGTCTGAAGCCACATGCACTCCTGAGCTCAACTTCTCCAAGTGAAGAGTAAAACCCACACTGGAGGAGTGAGAGGCCCCACGTTATAAAGGCCCTTAATTACCAGCTGGAGAAAAGGCTCCTCCAACCTGGCAAAGGGACAGCGTCCATGAACGTCTGGTCGATCGCCGGGCCCTTCTGCACCTGGTCCCAGCAGCAGCACCTGAAGGTCCAGACACATCTGTGACACATGTGTTGTGTTTCTGACTTTCTTACAGTCCTGTATTCCTTATCTCAAAAATACTCAGTGCCACCATGAGGCTACACATTTGCAATTGGGAATTAAAGGGGTTGTCCACTTTAACAAATTACTTCAAGATGTTTTCATAATATAATTGTAAAAACATACTCTCATTTTGAAAGGTCCTCTGATCTTCAGATATATTGTCTAGTCTCAGGTTCTGCAGTCCCATTTTTGGCCCTGTGACTGACACAGAAAGAAGCACATTATTTGTAGCTCCCAACCATCCTGGATTCAGCGGGGCTGTCCCGATTTGAGGGCTCAGTCCCGCTATCCTGGCAGTCAAGGCGTCCTCTCATGTCTCCTCACTGGCTCCGTAGTTCCTGCTCCTCATGAGCATAAATCAAATTCAGAATTCTTCTCTTGTCTTCCCACAACAGCGTACCTGCGTCCTCCGGCAACGAGGTGGGCGTCACTTTCATCGGCTGCTCTCTGCCCCTCCGCTTCTATAGACCGGCTGCCGTGTTACGCCGCACGAACCGCCCCCTTAGAAAGGAAGCGGTTCGCCGGCCACAGCGCCGTCGCTAGGAAGGTAAGTATAGTGTGACGGGTACAAGCGATATTGTGCGCCACGGGCAGTGATTTGCCGTGACACACAACCGACGGTGGTGGGTGCGAATGCTAGCGACATCGCTAGCGATGTCACAGCATGTAAAGCCCCCTTAAAACTCATGAACACCTCATTCATATGCAGTAGCGCAACCAATGAGCCATCATCCAGAAGGAGAGAGAGGTAAAAGGATTTGGTATACTTGACCTGTAATGCAGGCAGGGAACCCAGACTCAGATTATACAGGTACATAGAGGTACACCTGTATTTCTATGTACCTGTATTCTAAAGGGGAAGAAAAAGTCAGATTTTGTTTGTTGCTATAATAATACTATAAAATAAGAAATAATTACAAACGTCATTTTTTTTATATTTCACATGTTTTAACAGTACAGAAAAACATTAATTCTGCATTGAAAAATGAAACAGCAAATGTTTTTTTTGCTTGCATTTCTTTCAGGCTCACATTGAAGCCTATAGAGAAAAAAAAGCACCAAAACTGCAGAGTTCAGCAGCATCTTTAGACGAACAGTAGGCAGAGATTTCATGAAATCACATCCTTTTTGTTAGGCCATGTTCACATGAAGCCAAAAAATTGCCTTTTTTCTGCTGCTTTTTTTGCACAGACATTCATCTGTGTTTAATTTTCCAAGCAAAGTGGATGGGATCTTAAGAAAAGTGCGCCCACTGTGCGCCTAAAGATGGCACTGAGCTGTGTGGTTTTGGTGTTTTTTTTTCTCTAGAAGCTTCTATGTGGAGTCTAGAAATACACATGGAAAAAGATGCAGTTACATTTTTGAAGACCAGAATCAAAGCGTTTTTTACTATAAAAAAAAACACTTAAAAACACTGATTCAAATCTGCACCAAAAACGCATCAAGTAAGGGGTACTTTGCACGTTGCGACATCGCTACTGCAATATCGTTGGGGTCAAATCAAACGTGACGCACATCTGGCGCCAGTAACGACGTCGCAATGTGTAAAGCCTAGATGCGCCGATAAACTATCGCAAAAGCGTCATAAATCGGTGATCTGTGTAGCGTCGGACATTTTCATAATGTCGCACCAATAGGAGATACGATGTTGTTCCTCGTTCCTGCGGTAGCACACATCACTGTGTATGAAGCCGCAGGAGCGAGGAACATCTCCTTACCTGCCTCCACCGGCTATGTGGAAGGAAGGAGGTGGGCGGGATGTTTACGTCCCGCTCATCTCCGCCCCTCTGCTTCTATTGGCCGCCTGCCGTGTGACGATGCTGTGACGCCGCACAGCCCACCTCCCCCTTAGGAAGGAGGCGGGTCGCCGGCCAGAGCAACGTCGCAGGGCAGGTAAGTGCGTGTGAAGCTGCCGTAGCGATAATGTTCGCTACGGCAGCTATCACAAGAAATCGCATGTGCGACAGGGGCGGGGACTATCGCGCTCGGCATCACTAGCATCAGCTGGCGATGTCGCAGCGTGCAAACTACCCCTAAGTCGGAAAAGGCATAAAAAATGCAGCAATAATGCAACAATCAGAGAAGATTGTTATTGCGTAGTTTGGTGCTGACACCTGCAGAAAACATGGCATTTCTGGAATGTGTGAACATGGCCTTATAGACACAAAAAAGCAACATCATATGGTGACGTTACATAACGATGAGAAAGTTCTGGCTGCTACAACAATTAAATTAAATGTCCTGGGCATCAAGTGAACATCCCTCACTGCCAAATGGGTGTGGCTTTGGGTGTGGCCAGGGCTGGGGTCAAAATTTGTCACAGGACATGCCAAATGGTTTGTCCATCTTTCTGTACTCCAAAAGTTGGGAGGTATGCATTATGTGAGTGAAGAGGGCTCGCAGAATCGGCTCATGTCAATAGCTTCACCAGCCCCCTTTCTCTAAAAGAGAGCTGGTTTAGGTATACAGGAGAGCTGGCTTAGCTACAGTCATGGCCGAAAGTGTTGGTACTCTTGAAGTTGTTCCAAAAAATGAAGTATTTCTATCAGAAAATTTGTATTAATTACACATGTTTTGTTATACACGCTTATTTCCCTTGTTTGTATTGGACAATTGTTACTATTGACAACTTTCCAAAATTGTGGGAAAACAACTTTGTTTCAAGCATGTGATGCTCGTTCAAACTCACCTGTTACAAGTAACAGGTATGGGCAATATGAAAATCACTCTGAAACCAGGTAAAAAGGGGAGAAGTTGACTCAATCTTTACATTGTGTGTCTGTGCCACACTAAGCATAGAGAACAGAAAGAGGAAAAGAGAACGTCTGAAGAGAAGACTTGAGAGCCAAAATTGTGGGAAAATATCTACAATATTAAGGTTACAAGTCCATCTTTAGAGATCTTGATGTTCCTTTGTCTAGGAGAAATGTTTAATTTTCTGGAACAATTTCAAGGGTGCCAACATTTTTAGCCATGAATATCCAAAAAACTGATCCGCAAATCCAACAAATGTGAACAGATGCTAGCCGAAAAAACATAGTAACTATAAAATGCATACAGCTGCACACTGAAAGGCTAAAAATGTATAAGGGAATAAATGGTACTGCATTACAGCAAAAGAGAGATATTTAGTTTATTTATTGGCCAATGCATGTAAGCCCGGAAACCAATGGCAAGGTAATCTATGTAATCCGGGAACCTAACTTAAATGCCACTATCTAGGTTAAAAAACATCCATGTCTGGGCAAAATTCCACTATTTGGTCTACAAACATGTATGGGTAGCTAGGCTCCTGCTATAAAGGTTATGAACACAGCCAGGTCTTAGGGCGGAGTGCTCAGTCAGAAAGACTCACTACAAATATCCAAAAAACTGACCTGCACATCCAACAAATGTGAACAGGTAGTAGCCGAAAAAACATAGTAACTATAAAATGCATACAGCTGCACTCTGAAAAGCCAAAAATGTACATTTTCAGCCATGACTGTATTGACATAAGCCAGTCAGCCAGCCATCTTCACTCACAGCACAAATAATGATCATTTTCTGTGTTAGGCATAGAGTAGGAAGTGGAGTTGTCATTCCGGTGTGCCCATCAATGATGGCAGACTATGCAGCCAATATGGAGCCCATGAGATAGGGATTCCCAGTGCTGAAACAACCCCATCATTTGCCTGGAGTCCTACAACTTTTCTGTGCACATAAGCAGAGCAGTTGTTCAAAGTGGGCTCACAAACAAAGCCTCATGTATACCCAGTTAGTGCTGGCTGTTTTACACAGCTGACACCTAACAAGAACTTCTGTGATTGGAGCTAGCTCTGATCACAGCAGTTTAACCTCATAGATGCTGTATAAACTTCAACCACCACTTCTAACTGGTGAGGACCCTATTCTAATCATTGATGTGGGGCCCCAGGATTTCTATGTTTGCCTCTGAGCTTCCGTACTTAACACCAAGGTTGATGCTTATTGAAGCGTATGAGTAAGGTCTTTATAAGCATATTGTGCACACATCTAAAAGTAATTTGTGGAAATGGGCAGCCCTGTAAATGTAGGAGCACATGTAACCCTAGATGATAATGTATCTATGTGAGGGACCCTGAAAGCGTCACTCTGAATTAAAATGTGCCAAAAAGCCACTGTACCCGAGCGCATTTATCTCGTTACTGAGAGGGAAAACGCTCGGCTCCTTTCTGAATGTTCTCTTAGCTTCAATTTGCCAAAATAATTTAGATCACGTAGTGTCAGTTTGGATTATCAGTGATACAATGGGATGGAGGATTCTTTAAGTTGTTGTGACTGGCGAGCGTTAAACGTCATGTAATGAAACATGACTGGCTGCATTAGGAGGCGAGCACACAGAATTCCTCTGCTTGTGATCTTCCTGGATATATGACAAGTTTTACGTAGGCGCAAATGGGATCACTAACCGTTATTACAGAGCCGGCCTCAGCTTCACAAGCCCAAATATTTTAAAGGAGATTGCCACAATTTTAGCCTAAAATGGTATATGTGATATACAATAGTATGTCTGAATTTCAGCTCTGCAACATTGTATAAAGAAGTCAACAGCAATCTGAAATCTACCTCCTGTCCCATCAAATCATCTGGCTTTCTTTCAAGATTTACACTGCAGCTCATCATTTTCAGATTGGCTGCTGTGTATAAGCACAAGCCCACCACCACAATGCCATCAATGAGCATCAACAACAGGGAGGAACATGCACATCTGTTACAAACGGTTATTCCCATTATTTATCTTCAGGAACTACCCTACTTCCTTTTTTTGCCCACCACCACAATGCCATAAATGAGCATCAACAACAGGGAGGAACATGCACATCTGCTACTAATGGTTATTCTCATTATTTATCTTCAGGAACTCCCCTGCTTCTTTTTTTGCCCACCACCACAAAGCCATAAATGAGCATCAACAACGAGGAGAAACATGTACATCTGCTACAAATAGTTATTCTCATTATTTATCTTCAGGAACTCCTCGGCTTCCTTTTTTTGCCCATAACCACAATGCCATAAATGAGCATCAACAACAGGGAGGAACATGCACATCTGTTACAAATAGTTATTCTCATTTATCTTCATGAACTCCAGTGCTTCCTTTTTTGCCCATCGCTACAATGCCATAAATGATTATCAACAACGAGGAGAAACATATACATCTACTGCAAATGGTTATTCTCATTTTTTATCTTCAGGGACTCCCCCGATTCCTTTTTTTACCCACCACTACAATGCCATAAATGAGTGTCAACAACAGGGAGGAACATGTACATTTGTTACAAATGGTTATTCTCATTATTTATCTTCAGGAACTCCCCTGCTTCTATTTTTTGCCCACCACCACAATTCTATAAATGAACATCAACAACGGGGAGGAACATGCACATCTGCTATAAATAGTTATTCTCATTATTTATCTTCAGGAACTCCTCTTCTTATCTGCTTATTGGCTTTTTTCATGCGGACTATCCCACCGAGTTGTCCAAGAGAAATTTGCTTCAAGAAGCATCTTTTTTAATATTTATTTGGTTGTTGTCGGAGCGCTTTTCAACGTTTTGGTTGCCAACATTTTTTTTTGGCTTTTTTCTTGCATTTTTGGGACTTTTTTATTGCAGTTTTCAAATGCTTTTTTTCACTCCATTCAACAAAGAATGCTGGCAAAATGCTCAAAAAGACACCCAGGTATCTTCCTGACATCTTTGGATCCTTTTCATTGACTTATTTCATCTAGAGTAAATGTAGAACATCTTCAGATTGGAAAACGTCTGAAGACTGGTCGGCTCAGTTTTTTTAACCACCTGGTTTCTTTGCAAACCTGAAGCAGTTAATACAATCTCCAAAGACCTGAGAAGCAAGTTGCATTTACGTAAAAATCAAAGATTTATTTATTTGAGTGTTTAGCTAGTGCCTTTTCAGACGGCTTTAAGAACGGAATACCCCTGAAAAAGACTTTGTAGGCACATACTCTTGAACTGCAAACATTGTTGTTTTCACAAGCACTATGCAATTTTACAAAGTTGTGGTTATGAGATAACAGCTTTAATGATTGTTTATTGTATTGGCCTATCAACTATACGGGCACATTCCATGGAAAGGGCAAGAGAGCCTCTATTACGGGTGACAGATAGTTGTGTTTTCTGGCAGTAGAAGGTCACAGTATTTGGCTGCACACATGACTTTCTACTGTTCCTGCTGTTAGTATTTATTGTACTGGGTAGTTTACTGCTGGATTTTTATCTAGTCTCTTTATGACCCTGCTGATTATCAGCATTCCCCTTGTGCTTAAATACTTCTATTTTCCCTGGACTGGTGTTGGTGATATTATTCAGTTCATTCTAGCTCTGGTTGCAAGCAGGTGGCTTGTGCTCATCTGTGGTATAGTTGCTGAAGCTTTTCTGAATTGTTTTTCCTCTATGTGTCCTCCTTGTGTCTACTTTAGAGTTTATTAGGTTTGACAAAGCGCTCATCCCACCCATTCCTTATTTAGGGCCCAGCACTAGGGATACCTAGGATCAGGTATCCAGCTTGGCACATGCGTGTGGAACCTATCTAGGGTGGTGAGGGACCCCAAGGACCAGCAGTAGGTTTGGTCAGGGGTCACCATCTCCCCCTTTTCTAGATGCAGTGGTCCCTTGTCCTTACCTTTCATCGCTCGCTTGGTCCTTTCCCATACCTAACTGACAGCATCAATGACAACCTTGCTGGTTTATTTCTGCAAATGTGTGGACCTCCTATGATATTTGAATCAAGGGATTGATCCAAGGGTCGTTCTTCAAAGGATTTGTACCATGGAGTAAAGGTGGTGTCACACACAGCGACAACGACAACGACGTCGCTGCTACGTCACCATTTTCTGTGACGTTGCAGCGACGTCCCGTCGCTGTCGCTGTGTGTGACATCCAGCAACGACCTGGCCCCTGCTGAGAGGTCGCCGCTCGTTGCTGAACGTCCAGCTTCATTTTTTGGTCGTCACTCTCCCGCTGTGATGCAGGCATCGCTGTGTGTGACATTGAGAGAGCGACGAAATGAAGCGACCAGGAGCCGGCATCTGGCAGCTGCGGTAAGCTGTAACCAGGGTAAACATCGGGTAACCAAGGGAAGACCTTTCCCTGGTTACCCAATATTTACCTTCGTTACCAGCGTCCGCCGCTTTTGCTGCCAGTGCCGGCTCCTGCTCTCTGCACATGTAGCTGCAGTACACATCGGGTAATTAACCCGATGTGTACTGTAGCTAGGAGAGCAAGGAGGCAGCGCTCAGTGTGCGCGGCTCCCTGCTCTCTGCACATGTAGCACAGCGACGCGTGTCGTTATGATCGCTGCTGCGTCTGCTGTGTTTGACAGCTAAGCAGCGATCATAACAGCGACTTACGAGGTCGCTGTTGCGTCACAGAAAATGGTGACGTAACAGCAACGTCGTTGTCGCTGTCGCTATGTGTGAACCCAGCTTTACAATCTCTTGATCCCACTGCCGGTGACTTGACCTTCTTTTCGATCTTCCATAGGTATAAATAGGAGCTTTGTGCACACAATGGTAAGAAATGTTTAATTGAGACTTTTTCGGAAGCTGCCTCATTTTCTTCTGTACATGCATTAGATTAGTAAATTACAAAAGTACACTTACCCTTTAACAGAATTGTACAACTTTATCTAGAAAGCCATGGTAATTACACTTGGCCTGCTGTACAATCATTACACAGTATCACAGCGCCTTCCTCCCCATCTTCAGGAATTCCCCATCATGTCTTTTCTCTTTTCACCACATCAAATATCAGCTTCTTCCAGTCTTTCTATTACTATAGAAGCAGAAGATGAATAAAATCACATTGCCAAATTCCCTGGGCTTTCTTTCTACATTAATTATAACATTTATGTTATGTAATTACACTTCTTTATCTATTACGAGGACTATCCCATCCCCCCACCTCGCCGCTATTTCCCATTTTTTTGCAACAGAGGGAAGAGGAAAAAAGGTTTTTCCTATTAAAGATGTCTCAATCAATTTAAAAATATACATTTTATACATTGTGCTAAATGGAGATCATATCTCGGGGGGAAGAAATTCTACATCTATCACTAAGGCAACCGGAGCGTTTAAAGGGAAAACAAGCTTCAAATGGAAATTTGTAGATGTTTGTACTATGACTACATAGTGTTTGTTTTATTGCTTTTCAAAGCCCATGACGGGGATGGCATCAAGTCAGATCAGCGGACTCATAGTTCTCCCTGTACAAGTGGTTATGCAATCATGGCTGATGGCAAGGTAGAGTAGCCTTGAGTTTACAGTTGGTGGAATTGTAAGAAGTCCTTTCATAGATGTATAAAGCAGCTGCACTTTATATACTCAGAAGACTACTACAAAACCGTGCCTTGGTCATTAGTCACTTTGAAAAATAGCTCCTTTCAGAAGGAACATTATGGATGAGAAGTGGAAGAAAGGTGGGGGTATAATCTACCCAACAAGTGGGATAAAACAGGGACTTTGAAAGGAGGTTGACTTCTTTCGACAACCCCATCCCAAATGCCTTGTTAATAGAGATAAGTAAACCGAGAAGATCCAAATTTACGGAATTCAATAAAATAAATTCCCTATCGGTATGATCTTAGAGTATGAGATTAAACCGGAGTACATGGAGGAAAACCACGAAAACACTCTACAGATATTCTCCATGGTGGGACTTGAACCCAGGATCCAAGTAAAGGAACAGTGTAAACCAATGAGCCACCATACTGCAGCTATAGAGAAAAAGGAATGAGTTAACATAAAATTCCTTATACTCATGTGTCCTAGGCCCTCAACTGATTCTATATCTTCCACTTCAGCCATCCTTGAGGGGTCTTCAGCTCTTCCAATACTGGGGCTTTTGCGGCATGTGTTTGGCAACATGCATGTAACACTCGAGGCCGGTGTAGGGACAGCAAGCAGGGTTGATGGACCCACTGGCCCATAGGGGGGACCCGGGCTTAACCTTTAGTGAGAGGGGCTTAACTAAGCGCCCACCATGAGGCGGATGCCAAGTTTCACCGGGATTGTGGCAGCTGACCTCCAGGGCATGTGACGGACTCAGAAATAGCCGGGTACAGGTGGGGTGACCGAGGCAGGCTGAACAGGTGAGTAAAGGCAGGAATGGTGGGCACGACAGGGATAGCAAGGTATGGGAAGGCAGGTACTGGAGATGGACACAGGGATAATGGTACAGGAGCTCAGGACCTGACAACTATCTAGGTAGCAGACTTGAGACTGACTGACTAATTAAAAGTGTTGTTCAGGCACCTTCCCTAATGGGAGAGTGTCTTAAATACAGGCATAGCCTGAGAGACATCTCCTGCAAATGGCACGCTGGCCCTTTAAGTTGGTCTCTCTGCAGAGATGCCGGCACTGCAATGCAACTTTGACATCGCTTCACATGTGACCATATGCACCTCCCCGGAAGAACTAGAGACATTTGGAAGACTGGGGAGCGGAGATGTCGGATAAAATCAGATCAGGGCCTGGGAACGGTTAATATGTTTTTGTTTTTACTTTCTTTTAATTGATTCCCTTGGCATCTTTACTATATTTCTGGATCCATAGAGACCTCAGAGCATAATAAATGAATTTTCACAGCAATCAGGGAATTTTTTCTTTGGATAGAAATTTATTTCAAACCACATTTAATCTGCCGCCCAATTTGAGCAAATCTGCCCAAACAAATTTCAGGAGATGTATGTGTAACGCCCTGGACTAGCCAGGTAGTCACAGATAGCGCCCCGCACAACACCAGTCCCACATTAGGTAACAGGAGCCAAACACATAAACCCTAGTCACCTCCCTCAGTGCTTAATGGACACACCAGGGGGGCGGAGCCAGGCAGGTGGCTATGCCCACCGAGGAGTTCAGAGGGCCTGAGGCAGGAAGTGCAAGTCAGTCAAGTCAGTTAAGTCAGTAAAGTCAGTGACAGGAGTGGAGTGGAAGCAGGCCTGTGTAGTAGGTCTGCAGGAGACTGACAGGTGTGAGGGTCGTAGCCCGTACACCTTGGCTAGAAGGCAGATGGTGGCCTAGCCTGCAGGAGCCGGGAAGACGGCTCGGTAGAACCGTGGTGGACCGGGCCAGGGTAGTGGCCCGCCGGTACCAACCCGGGGAACCGACTGGAAACTGGAGCACACAGGGGGGTACTCAGACCCTGAAACGAGGTCCAGAAGCCACTGGACTGAGTTAATTCACTGATTGAGGTCTGGACTGTAGGTCCTTTCCCACCCAAGTCCCGACTGAAGACAACAGCCCATCAAGGGGGATAGAAAGCCACCGCACAGGCAGAGAGATCCCACGGGCCAGCGTCTGCGGGCAAACAGGCTTTCCCGACATACATACAGCCGGGGAGCGGACTCCCGTCGCTGAGCGCAGGCAGTCTACACATACACTACACGGTGCAGGAAAAAGGCAAAGACCACCGAACCGGGTGGGGGACCAGACGCAGCCGGCTGCGGGCACCGTCCACCATCAACTTTGTTTACCAGAGACTTGTGTGTGTCAATAACAGTGAGTACCACAATGCCATCCGGCCACGCACCGCCCTACACCGCCCAGCTACTTCTCCCCAACGGGTCCCGGGGCCATCATCCCTGCCCACGGAGGGGTTAACATCTTGCTACATAACCATCTCCCCTGGGTGCCCCATAACTGCAGCGGTGGTGTCTACCTTCACCACATCCCATGGGTAGTGTCACGAACTCAAACATGGCTCTGGCCGTACACCTACCTACCACCCCCCTACGTAGCGCCAGAGCGAAGTGACCCCGGGTCCGGAGGCACTCGAGCCACCCACCAACGAGCCCGGATCCAAGCGGCTCAGCTGCAGCCGAGCACGGGGCGGTACACATGCACCGCTGCTTATTAGAGCATATGTGTAAGGTTTGTGTAGCAACTCACAAGGTATATAGATAACACACTAAAAAAAATGCAACTCACCATACCGGATCCTGTACAAACTAAAGATCCCAACCTCACAGTCTCCAGTGGTTCCTGCAGGAGTTGTAATACCCCTGACCACAGACTAAATGGGACTAATCTGCCTGATTGGCCGTTGAGTACTTCATGTTCCTCCTAAAGAACTGGAGGGCAGAATAGAGTGCAAATTACTTACAGAAAGGGATTATGTGCAAGTGAGCCAGAGTGAGTAAGACAAACAACAAAATACAAAATACCAGAGAGGGTGAATAATGCTACAGAATATGTCACCTACTTACAAGAAACAAAAAATGCAGAGTGGAGAACATAAACATCAGGGAGAGGCATCCTAGCTCGTCTTCCACTGACTGGCAGAAACTAACAGCAACATGGCTAGACTTCAAAATGAGAATATCACCAGCAGGAGGAAAGAATTTAAAGCCACACCCGAAAGGTGATTGGGCAGGCAAATGAGTAAATAAAGAAACCAGTTACCCTAATAAAGCCAAAGCAAGGATACCAGAAGCTAAACATCAGAATAAAAGGTGAATCTACTGTGGTCCAACGAACAGAGAAACAGAGCACTGACTCAAGGGTTCGAATCCATACAATATGAATGTCTTACGGGTGGTCATTTTCTCAGGATCCCCTCCATAAGCCAGAGTAGAAAGCTTCTAGCAGCTGGCCGAGCTCTGTCCCTATATATATATAGTAGTTAACATAAAAGTAGTGGCTTTCAACAACTCTGGACAAAAATACCATTGGCCACTCTTGTCGTACATGCTGTATATAGAATCTACAACAACAGCGGCCAATGGTATTTTTGTCCAGAGTTGTTGAAAGCCACTACTTTTATGTTAACTACATTGTCTTCAATGTAACTAGTGATAATGCTGAGGAATAACATATCACTAATCAATACAAATAAAAGGGATGTTGGTCTATGAGCTATCAGCTGCACCTGTCCAACTGCAAGATGGCACCAGTCAGGCGATGTTGGCATCAGACCTCCCATAGCTTGGGTGACATTGTTATGGCACGTAAGCACTGCAAACTATTGGGTTGCACTGCTCTGCTCTTATGTTTTCCACTTATCTGAAGTTCATCTGAAGGAAGAGACAGCACATATGCCTAATATGCCTAATAGTAGCCACTAATTAGCCGCAGGGCTCATGTGGCATAACAATGCCACCCACGTTGCAAGAACAATGCTGGTGTTGCATGTCTGTTATTCTGGTTTTTCGAGGAGAGGCTAATTCAATTAAAAAAGGTTGTGTAGGGAGTGGACTACCCCTCTATGGTGGCTAGACCTGAACTGTAGGATTTCACTATGGGTGAAGGTCTCGGATTACAGCACTGCTGCAAAGTTAACCGAACATACAGTTCTTTACTCTAGTGGTCTATGAATATTACAACTGATACATTCTTTTTATTGTGTAAACTACTTAACCATAAAGGAAGACAGGTCACCTTCCATTTTCTTATTACTTTGAAGACATCTTCTCCCTATGAGACCTTATACATATGTATTCCTGATGTACATTTTATTGACAAAAGCTTTTTTTCTTTTGCTCTACAAGGATTGTGCTGGAATAGACAAGGGGGGAGATCCGCAGGTGTTCTTTGCAAGTTAATATTGCATGATGCGCTGGATGGCGTCTTGCTGACAAAACCCTCCATTGTTCTAAATATCAGTCTGTCGGCATTTATCAGCGACAAAGCCTTTGTTCCTCTCTCCGGTGATTGCCACGGCATTGAAGGTACACGCTGAAGGTGTGTTCACCAACATAAACGATCTGATTATTAGACTTTGATAAGATGACGTTATTATTTCATAACTTGATTAATAAATAATATGTCAGGGTATCAAAGAGAATTTCGTACAATGACTATTCTTCCCTGGAACAGCTGAAATATGTCACTTTTTATTGTCAAAAAATGAAATATGGAAAAACCCTATATAGAAAGGCGCCTTCTTTGTGAGCACATTAAACTTTCATAGACATTAGAGGCGATGCATCTGTCTTTTACACTTGTAATATGGTTATATTTGCTGTAGTGCTGTAATATTATGACAGTTATGGCTCTGATCGTCTGATATATGCAAATATGATCTTTGGAAAATCATTGAATTACTATAATGGACCGTTACAGCGTCATGCAGTGGCATGGATAGCTCTTTATCAAAAACCCTATAAGATAAAGGGTATTTAATAAAGTGTAAAAGAAGACAACTCTTCAGGATGCACATCGTTTAGCCAGAGTAGAAATGGCTACAAAAAGAACCACAGTTTCTGAAGGATTTAATAATCTATAGGATGAAGAGTCTATTGATTTTAATGGGTGTCATATAATAATTACTTTCACCTGTGGGGGAGCTACAGGGAAATTGACCACTTGTCAGGTTCATCTACAGATCAGAGCCGATCTCTTGGGCTCCCAGTCGCAGAATGCCTACTTTTATCAACTTAGGTACAGGGTTTTTTCTAAGTGGTATTGTCTCATATGGGCAACCTATAATGAGGTATAAAATTACTAAATAGGGACACCTATGCTGGCCCGCAGACTGGGGTCCTAATGCTGTCCCTTATCTCAGAGGTAGGCTTGATGGTTGCCAGGTCTGAACCCCCAGCATGACCCTGACTCCTCTCTGAACCCTGTTCTTACTACCCCTCTCCTCTACCCTTGGGTTGGACAGACCATAACAAACCCAACAAATGACATGAATAAAGAAAAAAACACACTGTTTGTGTGCAGTGTACACACTGCACACAAACTCAAAGGAGAGACAATACATGTACGGAAGGGAATAAAGTATGAAGTATGGAAGTAAATGCACAATAGGGAAACTTCCACACCATTCAAACAGCAAACTACTGGTCACCAAAAATAGGCTCGCCATAAAGACCAGAATCGCAGGAGCATAAGCTGAAGCTATTATCGGCAGCAACAAACAGACTTCCAAGCCTTAAATAGGGAGGAGACAGCTGAATAGGAATTAGCAACCTGAGTGTCCAATAGCTGCACACCACTCAACAGGAATTAATTCCTGCAGGACTGGAAAGCAGTGGAAAAAACTCAGCCAAAGCCAGGCTGATGCTGTTCAAGTTGGCGACCTTAGGTTGTCTGCTGGACTCTGCAATATGAATAGAGTCTAACGCCGCCACAGCGGCACCCCGAGAGTATGGAACTTAACACCGCATGACACAACCAATATAGGGGCTGTTCAGGATATGGCCTTGGTAAGGGTTTACAACCCATTCAATAAGTTCTGAATGCTTATTTTGTGGCTTTGGACACATTATATTGATGAGCTTCTGAGGTTTTTTTTCTTTGATATTCTGCAAGAAACAAATTGCAGAATGTTCCATTAGACGTCGTATTTTTGGAAGTAATTTTACCAAGTAACATTGAGGTGGCACAAGGGTTATTGTTGCACGCACGCCCTCTAGTCTAGAAGGACCCAAAAAGGCCTCTTTAGCCCATATGAGATGACCAACACTATCAAAGCCCTGCTGGAGATTATCCATTGTGGCTAGTGTTGAGCGAGTAGTTAACTATTCGTACTTGCTATGCTGTTAGCGAGTACTGTCCGCTATTCGCATATTCGTTACGAATAGCGGGCGCAAGGTAAGTCAATGGGAAATACTCGCTAAGTAGCGAGTAACCTGAAAGCCGTACTATTTGCTACTTGCACGAAAAGTAAGGCTTTCTGGTTACTCACTACTCGGCAAGTATTTCCCATTGACTTACATTGCACCCGCTACTCGTAACAAATATGCGAGTAGCGGACAGTACTCGCTAACAGCATAGCGAGTACGAATAGTTAACTACTCGCTCAACACTAATTGTGTCCCATGAGCTTCAATTTCGTTGCCCTCTATATTTCTAGATAAATACTAGATGCTAGAACATTAGTCAATCCAATGAGTAGTTAAGAGCATCCGATATCAGCTTCTGTGGGTCAAGACCAAGACCAGTCATCTTGTTGGAGAATATTACTCATTCTGCCCAGACAGTTCAAGTTCTAAAAATGAAAAGTCTTCATATTATTTCTGGTTCTGCTGCATGAACAACGGTAACATGGATGTGAGGAAGGAGAAACCCAACAGAGACAAAGCGCCTCGTTTCTCTTTGATGTACAAATTCTCTCAAGACCTGGTAAAATCATCAAAGTTTATTTTTTACACATATTAAAAAAAATATACTTCTAACTGACGATGAGAATTACGAGCGCCTCCGGACGTTCACACCAGGCTCGGAACTTCACCAGAGGTGTATTAAAAAGTTGCATACCTGGAAAAAGGAACGAAAGGCAGGTCAGAATCTTGGGACTCCGCGAGGCGAAAGTATCCAGGAGGGAAAATATCTTGTACGAATCAGCTGCAACCACTACTGTAGGTAAAAATCTATGTATTTCTGAGTTATAGGAAAATCCATATTGTTGGGAATTGTTAGAAATAGATGGAGAAATAGGAAGAAAGATAGACAGATGATAGATAGATAGATAGATAGATAGACAGACAGATGATAGATAGATAGATAGATAGATAGATAGATAGATAGATGGATAGATAGATGGATGGATAGATAGATAGATAGATAGATAGATCGATAGATAGATAGCTAGATAGATAGATAGATAGATAGATAGATAGATAGATAGATAGATAAATATTCACACATTACATGCCAATAGAAAAGTTAACTTTTTCTTGACTCTTTCTACAAATGTTTCTGTCTGAATATATATAAAAAAACAAGTGAAATGGGTTATGGAAATGCCCCTTTATAATGGAAACAGAATGCTAGGAAAATCAGAAGAGTGTAATCAGAAATTAATTTATATCTATAGCTTCAGGCAGCCAGGAGGCAAGCGGGCATTAATTTAAATGTCACAAGTTGTCTTTGTCCTAAGGTACACATTAGAGAAGCTGTGGAATGAAAGATAGCGCAAGGACTGACTCTGCACGGAAGCGGTGATAAAACTTACAGGAATGCAGACGTGTCTAACAAAGGTTACAGAATATGTTTCACTGGGATCCACTTACCCTGGATTATGGCCCAGGCTGAAGACTCAAGGCCCTTCATCGCACTTGGATTGTTTTAGCGAAAGTGTTTTGGAATCTTTTAAAAATGAAAGAAAACAAAGTTAATTAAAATGGTGTGATTGTTTAGAAAAAGTGCCTTTATTTTATACTGGCTGTGCCTGTTATTGTAAACACTTAATGGTCGAGTATTACTCCTATATGTTTGGATCCTTTATGGTGACCCTTCCACCTTTGAGAGGTTTTCCACTACTAATGTGACCACTTTCTTTTGTCCTAACTATTCCTAACTAATGCTTGCTTGTGCTATCTACTCTGCTCCTGTAAGCTTATCTTCAACAGGATTGTTAATACCTTTATTGTTGTTACTTTGATCCTTACAGCTACAGACCAGAATCAGTCAAACTGAGCAGAGCTCATCAATGGTGAGGGCGAGGTTGCCTCTTTATGAGTGACAGCAGTATGTGCATGCATGCCCATATCACACTTCACTCTTCACTCAGCCCCCAGCAGTGACATGTCCAGTTCCATTGGTCCAATTCCAGTCTGCAGCTGGAAAGATCAAAGCTACAATAACAATAAATATTTACGAGCCTCTTGGAGATAAGCTTACAGGAGCAGAGTAGATAGCAGAAGTATATTAGGAAGGTGCTAGGAAGAGTTAGCATAAAAGAAAGAGAATCGCATTAGTAATGGAAACTCTTTTTAAGATCGATCCTGTCTGGTTCCCCTTAAACCATAACATGTTCTTAAACACTAATCAAAAAGTAAAGAAAGAACTAAAAGCTACATTTAAGGAGTATGGTGAGTGTGTTTGTGGGGTCTCTCTTCTCTCTTTTGGTGCTGTCTACTCTCATTTGGGGGTTTCCCCTCTTTGAGGGGGTGTCTTCTCTCTTCAATAAAGTGTCCTACTGTATTCTTTAACTTTTTTAATTGCACAAACACTTCATTATTGAACCACAGCGAGGGCTCATTTTCAGGGTAGGGCTTATATTTAAGGATTACTCTAAAAAGACTGAAAATTCCTGCTAGGGCTTATTTTTGGGGTAGCAAGTATTAGTTAGCAAAGTATATGGCTCCTAATGGGTTAACTTTTTTTCAAGTACAGGTGAGTGTTATTAGATAGTTTTTATTAGGGGTGTGAACTTCTTCCTCCTCTATGATGCTGATCAATCATAACCAGGCAGCACCACTCGAAGAAAAGAAGAACATGCCACAACCATAGCTTAAAGCAGATTTCTCCATGTGTGAAATGTAATGATACAGCTCTGATTTTCTGGTCTAACCTCCTACATGAGTCAGTGCAGCTGAGTTTAGCAGTGTCACTTTAAAATCCCTTCTATCAGCTCTCCTGATTACTGTATATATAAGATGTAATCAATCACACTTATGTCTGTTGTTTTCAATAAACTTATAAGCACCCTGAAGTGAGATCAGGGCTGATATTGTGTAGCACCCCTGAAGGTTTAAGGGTGCTACAGGGAACTGCATCCTCTCCTAGGGTGCAGGGCCTATCCCCAAGGTCCCAGGGAACTCAGTGCCACTACCACAATAACACAGAAAATCCCAGCTACCATCCACACCAGTGCCTGACAGTCAAAGACCGCGGGGAGGGTCCCATGTCCCAGGGCCAGCCCGGGGGTGTCTAGACAGACTGGTGGGTGGGGACAAGTCAGTCACATGTAGAGCTCCAAAAAGAGAGGAGCTGTAAAGTGGAGTGCAGAGCTCCCAAGAGTGGGGAGCTAGGAGGGGAACCTGCCAGCTGGGTGAGTAGCAGTGACCCAGGAGCAGAGGCAGACACTTGTCAGTCAGGGGTGACCTGTACCTGAGGTTTGCCAAGGACACTGCCTAGAGGGGGCAGTGGATGCTAAGACGGTGCAGCAAATCCCTCTGTAACTGTGCACGGATGGGGCACAGGGCCCTAGATCAGGGAAGAGCTTCAGGTGCCTTGATAATTAACCTGCCCAGGGAGGGATTTTCACGACCCTCTTTGACCCAAAAGATCCGGGGGCAACAGCAGCACCGATTCCAGACCAGGGCCCGGAGACTCCAAGTACCAACCCTACAGGGTCCACGCTGCCAGCCAGACAGACAAAGGGGCTGTAAAACAGCCGGAGAACTCAAAGTTTCAGGCCTGGGATCTCACTATAGACTTCAACACAAAGTGCAAAGGTAAAGCACCTGGATCACTACGTAGCACTGATAGTACTGGGACTGGAACGGGCGTCCCAGAGCTCTGAGTGAATAAAGACTTGGTTTACAAACAGTGTGTGTTCCTGTTTTCCTGCATTATTAACCCTATTCAGCACCACGATATCAAGCAGTGTGTGTCCCTGTTTCCTGCATTGTGCAGCTCATCCAACACCAAGACGTCTCATAGACTGTTCCTACACTATCCACCCCATCCAACACCACGAGGGCACCGAGGCCTTCCCAACCTGCGGAAGGACTCATATCTAGCTGCTCCATTCCATCAGCCCCGGCCCCCTTACACAGCAGTGGCGGTATACCCGTTACCGCAACCCACAGGTGGCATCACAAAGACTTCTCCCTTGTAAATACCCTCCTTCATTGAGTGTCCGCTAAACCCCAGGTCCGGGGACTCTTGAGCCACTGTAATCCCGGATCCGAGCAGCTCGCCTGCCTAGGGGAGGCACAATTGTATCTCACACAGGAGTAACCTGCATGTTCTAGGCTTCTCCTGTGTGAGATATAATGACAGTCCAATCTGCTCTCACTGCAGAGTTAGTACAAGATGATCACAACAAACCTACTGTCCCCTACATTTCAAAAACATTCTGGTCAGATAACTGACTTATGTCATCCTATTTCAGTTTTAATTGCTCTGCCACAACACATCAGACTCTCGCCTACCTTGGCACGCTTCAAAAGGAACCTGAAGACCCACCTCTTCCGACAAGCCTACAACCTGCCGTAACCCTCAGTCTGATACAGCACCACACGACCAGCTCTACCCTCACCTACTGTATCCTCACCTATCCCTTGTAGACTGTGAGCCCTCGCGTCCTCTCTCCTCCTGTACCAGTCTGTGCCTTGTATTGTTTATGATTATTGTACTTGTCCCTATTATGTATACCCCTTTCACATATAAAGCGCCATGGAATTGATGGCGCTATAATAATAAATAATAATAATATATTATTTATTGGGGTTTTATTATTATTATTATTATTATTATTATTATTATTATTACTTTACATATCCTTGTAATAAAGCATTTTGATACTTGGGTTTGGTGCTTTTCTTATTTGTATTTCGGAAGCTTAAAAAAAAAAAAGTACCATGTGCTTCACTATCGCTCTTCGTAATCTGGCTAATTGAGAATCTCTTGAATTATAGGTCATCTTTGGCTGCTCTCCTGCTCAGAGTTTAAAAATAAGAATTGCAAGAACCATACTGAGTCCCTTCTGCCTGATTGCTGTGTTTGTCTTTCTGCCTGTGACCAGAGGTTACACATAGACAAGGGCAACGGGGAGGGAAGGGAAGGTCAGAATAAGGTAATCTTCTCAAAGGAGCTTTTCGATGCCTGACTCCACCAAAAATAAGAGCAATCCAGCCAGATTTTGCAAAAGAGTAGAGACTTAAAAACAAAGGATTAGGTCTGAAAAAAATACAAAGTCTTCAGCAGATTGTCTTCGGCTTTTGATGAAACTGGCATTTTTTCTGTCAGTGATACTTTTAAAAGCTTTTGAAGAGATCAGGGATCTGAATTTTCCTTCATTCAGCGCTGATCCCCATTAATAAATAGAGCTGCTCCTTTATCTCAGCACGTTAGTTTCAGCGTCTTCAGATAAGAAGAAGTTGGAAAAAAAAGTATCTAATTCCAGGATATTTCTATGCTCCCAATAATGAGAGAATTGTAATGCAGCTAATTCTTTCTATGTAGCGATAGCTCCAAAAACGTAACCCAAGCGACCTCGGCTCTATCATAACTGCCCGCGGTGGTTCCTGTGGTCTGAATCCTTTGCTCAACCTCTCATCCTGTCCGACAATTAGTGTAGGCATTCAGCCGTGTAACTTTTTTGATTTTCAGAGTTTATTTTATCTTTCGAGCCAGGAACACATATAAAGCTCGAAAACATACATATGAACTCATTGGTTATGTGTGAGGGGGGAGAGGAATGGAAAAAAGAGGAGAAAATTAAGATATTTTAGGACTATGTAGACAGGGCATATGCAGGCGGCCGATAAGCTGGTCAAATTCTAAGCTTTCCACCACGTTACTCAGTTTCCATAGAGATGGTCAAATAATCTCCCCGGTAGGCTGTCTGTGCGAGAGGTGAGCATTCGGCACCATGGTCAGAATAGATGTAAAGAATTAGGAGCTCGGAAAGTTAAAATTTCTTTATAAAGAGACATGAAATGGTACATAAGAAGGAGGTCTTGTTGTCACTACTAATAAACAGGACATTTCACATCATTACTGTTACTGAAGATGAAAGCGGCCATCGCTGAACACTTGTGTATTTTTTCTACTGCTGGTCCATGAGGCCAATGATATATTGGATGACTGCAAAGTTTATAAACTTTATAAAATGGTGGTAATTAGATCTCACTGGATGTCAACTTATTTTTGGCCAAAATATGGATGCTCGCTATCTAACATCAAGGGTCGTCATACTTGCGAATCCTTACACTAAATTTTAAAGCTAACCCACAAAAAGAGGAATTTTTTTGAATTTTGGGGGGAATATTTATTTCCTCTTTTTGTGGTTTGAAAGTCAACTTAGATGTTTTTTTGAATAGTTGGATTCAAAATCTAAATTCCAAAAATATTTTGATTCCATAGGTGTAAGGATATGTGGGCTATGCATAGGTTTTTTTTACGATAGAGTGAGCTTGTCAAAATAATAAACTATTGAACAAAGTCCCGTTGAAATAGGGCATGGGTATGTCTTGGCCATCTCCACCATACCAACCGTTGATGGACCACCTAGGTTGGTGATGTAAAGTCTATGTTATATTTTAAAAAATGATTAAAATTCTGGTCTCAAATAGGTGAAATTTAGTTTCAAAAACCTTGGAGGTGCGTTAGTCTGACAAACTTGAAGGAAGGTGCCGAGAACAGATGTCGCACCAACTTGAAAACTTGTAATTATGATTCTGCGGGCAATTGTGGATTCAGGACAAGTGGTCAATATTCCTGTCATCAAAGTATCAGACTAGAGGTATAAATGTACCATATTTTTCGTATTATAAGACACACCGGACTATAAGACACTCCAAATTTAGAGGGGAAAATAGAAAATAAAGATTTTTTAATGTAAAAATGGGGTTCCATCTTAAAGTGTTATGATCTGTCTCATAATCCGATTGTAGTTTACTGGGAGGCACGGGGGGTGCAGGGAGCGGTGGAGCGGGGTCATACAAAGCCAGTGACAGCATGAGTGTGTAGATGCTGTGGGCCCTGGCCTGTGAGGAAGGGGTGTACTGATGGCATGAGGCTTGAGTCAATAATCTCCCTGCAACGGATTTCAGGAAAATAGCACCGAGATCTCAAGCTGCGCGTACACCGCACCATTTCCCTGAAGTCCATTGCTGGGAGATTAATGTTGCCTGCCTCATGCCGCCAGACATACCCCCTCCTCAATGCCCAGGGCCCACAGCATTGCCCCTCTTGTGCCACTGCCGGCTTTCCATGACCCTATTCCACCTCCCTCGTGACCTCCAGTAAGCTAAATTCAGTTTATAAGATGCAACCCCATTTTCTCCCAATTTTGGGGGAAAAAGGTTCATCTCATAATCCGAAAAATATGGTACTTTATGTTAACTTTAAAATATTGGAATGTTGTGTACATTGTAAAGAAAAGCAAGAATGCAATGATTTGGAAATCTCTGATAGCCATATATTATTCACAAATGACATATAACACGAATCAGAAGTTGAACATTGGACATTTTACAAAATTCATTAAAACAAAAGTAACTTATTTAAAATTTGATTGCAGCAACACATCTCCAAAAAGTTTGGACAGGGTTAACAAAAGTCTACTAAAGTAAGTGGTGGTAATGAAAAACAGTCGAATGGTCAATTTTTACCTAAGTCACATGACTGTCTAAAAAAAAGAGCATGTTAAGAGGCAGAGTCTCTCAGAAGCAAAGATGGTCAGAGATTCACCAATCTGTGAATAACTGCATCTAAAGGCCACTTTACACGCTGCGATCTCGCTAGCGAGATCGCTAGCGTGCATACCCGCCCCCATCAGTTGTGCGTCACGGGCAAATCGCTGCCCGTGGTGCACAACATCGCTCGGACCTGTCACACATACTTGCCTGCCTAGCGATGTCGCTGTTACCGGCGAACCACCTCCTTTCTAAGGGGGCGTTTCGTTTGGCGTCACAGCGACGTCACTAAGCGTCCGTCCAATAGAAGCGGAGGGGCGGAGATGAGCGGGACGTAACATCCCGCCCACCTCCTTCCTTCCTCATTGCCGGTGGCCGCAGGTAAGGAGATGTTCCTCGTTCCTGCGGTGTCATACATAGCCATGTGTGCTGCCACAGGAACGATGAACAACATCGTACCTGTAGCAGCAACGATATTTGGGAACTGGACAGCGTGTCAGCAAGCAACGATAAGGTGAGTATTTTTGCTCGTCGTAGCGGTCGCTCTTACGTGTCACACGCAACGACATCGCTAACGAGGCTGGATGTGCGTCACGATTTCCGTGACCCCAACGACATCGCGTTAGCAATGTCGTTGAGTGTAAAGCAACCTTTAGAATTGTGATGCAATCTCAGAAAAAATGTTTCTGCAAAGACTTTGAATATTCCACCATGTTTTCTTCACTTTTTATACAGCATCCCAACTTTTTTTTTAGAATTTGGGCTATACAATATTTGAGCTTTCTCAGCACCTGTTTATGGTAAGGCGCTTCTCTAGAACATTGAATTGATTCTGAAAACAATTCATTTGCAGGTACATTCCAAAAAAAAGTACATAAACATTGTTTATATCTTCAAGAATATATACAACAAGCTTTAAGGCCTTCTTATGATTTAAAGAACAAGAACAACTATTCAATGTGAAAACATTCCTTTTGTTCAACGTACAGTTGTTAAATAAGAGAATTTGATTAGAGCAGGCTGCACTTCAGTAATGGAATTGTACATTATTTACAAATGTTGAGAACTATGCAGACAAAAAGATCAGACAATGATATAAGGTGTACAGTGCACTAAAGTGCTATTGTGCTTAATAATATACAATAATATTCATGAGTTTACTATATTAGATGCTTGACTCCCTGATAAGCACGTCATTAAAAAACAACATGATTGCCAGTATCATCTTTCCATTTGCGCAACTGCGTGTATATATGGGTCACAGTTCATGTACCAATGATAAAAGTGCTTGGTGACATGGGAAACATGTGCTTGCGCAGTGCGCGCTCAACAGTTGTGCATTTTTAGCTTTTTTGATTGCAATTTTCCCCCAGATATTAAAATTTCTTTGTATAAGAAATGATTAAAATAAATATAAAAAACACTCAGAAATTCATGTAATTTGCATAATTTCTGATGCATTTTTTTAGGGGGGCACAGCTTGCATTTTTCATATAGGAAAAAAATGTATTAAAAAAGCTAAGTGAGAACATACCTTTCTGGTCTGAAAGTGGACTTACCGTATATGCAGTAAGGGCTTGTCTTGTAGGTGGGTATAAATAAGGTACAGAGCTACTTTTCAGGTAGATTAAAGGGGTTTTCTAAGATATTACTGTACATACAGAATATGGATTCACTTTAGGATAGGACAAAATTATGATCAAAGTCCGTGTACATGAGGCCATATCTGGTGAATAGGGCTTAGCTACAGGGCTGTAGGAGGTGGTCAAGCATGGCAATGTAAAGAGTATGGTTATGTAGAGTGCAATGTGTTATGCTTATTTCTAAATGTGTATTATTGATATGTTATGGTGTTGGCTGGGTTCAGGTTCCAGATACAGTAGAGTGGGACTGTTACTAAAGGTGCCACCTAGTGGTTGGGCTGAGATAGAGGCAGGATGGAAGAAATAGGGTTAAAGCAGTAGTGACAGATGTGGGAAAGAGGTTGGTTGGGAGGTCTCGAGAGGAGCCAGTCTAGAATAGGGTTCAAGTGTGAGAAGATGTGGCAGTCAGGGAACCCTGAGGTATCCTTGAGAGGTCCAGAGCCTACGACTAACCCATGTGGACTAAAGGCCCCGTTACATGCAACGACGTATCTAACAATACATCACCGAGGTCACTGATTCCGTGACGCACATCCGGCATCGTTAGCGACGTCGTTGCGTGTGACAGCAAGGAACGACTGTTAAGATGAAAAATACTCACCTTATCGTCTATCGTTGACACGTCGTTCCTTTTTAAAAAATCGTTGATTGTTGCAGGACGCAGGTTGTTCGTCGTTCCCAAGGCAGCACACATCGCTACGTGTGACACCTCGAGAACGACGAACTGCAGCTTACGTGCGGCCGCCGGCAATGCGGAAGGAAGGAGATGGGCGTCATGTTACGGCCGCTCATCTCCGGATCTCCGCTTCTATTGGGCGGCCACTTAGTGATGTCGCTGTGACGCCGCATGAACCACCCCCTTAGAACGGAGACGGTTCGCTGGCAACAGCGACATAACTAGGCAGGTAAGTACTTTTGACGGCTCCAAACATTTTTGTGCGCCACGGGCAGTGATTTGCCAGTGACGAACAAATGACAGAGGCGGGTGCTTTAACCAGCAATATCACTAGCGATATCGCTGCGTGTAACACCCCCTTTTAGAGACTCATCTGGCTAGAGAGCCATTAGGGCCCAGAATCAGACAAAGGTGAACAGAGTCAGGGGTCAGGAGACACAGACCCCAGAGCTTGAGGGCGAGATCCAAGATTTTGGAGAGGGACAGATCGAAAATTAGTACCCCAAACTGAGAGGAAGGAAGGATAGGAAGAGGCCATGTCTGTCATTTGTGTGCAGAATAAAGTGAACTTTCTGGTTGGCTAAATGAGCACTGATGTCGCGTGTGTTACTGATTGTCTATGGCAAGGACCATCAGCGGGGAGACGGACATAGGCCTGAAGAAGTCCAATGAGTCTCCTTAGTGAAGGTGTGTGGCTTTTGTGCAGTCCGGGGCCGTTGCCTTCCTTCAGGGCCATACATCATTGCATGGATTCAAGTTTTAATCCTATTAGACCCCTTAGGGTGTACTTCAGCTAGAAAAATGATGACCCATTAAACAATATAACTGGTAATTAAAAAAAGAAGTCCCGTTTACCAGCAACAAGTGTGTACATGAGCTGTAATAAGATTTTCACACTTTGACATAGAAGTAAAGGCAAATATTTAATGGGAGAAATATGTTATTTGAAATCCCTGATACATTTGTGAATATGTATTTTTCCGCCTCTCAGATTTACACACATTTGTTTTATAGTCCGATCGTAGTAAGAATCCGCGTTGCCTAGCAACCACAAAGCGTGGGTCTCACAACTTCAGCAAGTGCTCCGGGGAGTACAATTAGCAGGTTGCTTAGCAACCAACAATCAGGGGCCTCGGCAGAGTATGGCAGTTAATCTGCCTCCTTCGCTAATACCTCCACCATTACACGGTATTACTTTATCCCCTCACCTAGATGCGGGGAGGGGGCAGATGCTCCTCTTAATGAATATACATTTGTTCCGATATTCCGAGCCTGACATTTATTGTACATAAATTATCCGGATACCATTAAATGTTGCGGATAGTTTATAAATTGTGAGGCTCGGAGTGATATTATTGGACTAATGTTTGCAGTTAGGCTATTGTTGATCCTTCAAAATAAGTGTTTGAGATTTGCATACGGCTGTCAGCGGGAGCGAGCGGAGCGGCTTTACATCAGATTTGTCATACGTGAAACGACAATTTAATTGTCAGTTTTGAGGAAAAGTAAAAAGAAGATTGTTTCAATGCAGTTTTAAGCATAAAGCTTATCTCATGGGAACGCTTTGTCAAATCAAATATTTTCTGATTTTTGAGGTAATGTGGGCACCGGCGCACATTTTTGGGCGTTCTTACAGAGTAACCGTCATTTAGGGTTTTTTTGTTTTTTTTTAATAAATCAGTAGTACACATGAAAATACGAAATTGTATAATTTTAGAGAAATCTGCTTCTTTTTCTTCCTGGCGTTGGAGAAAATGGAAGAAAGGGATCTATCCGCGCTGCCAGAAGAAGATCACTGAAGATCAAAGGGGATTAAGATATCGGATTTTATTGTTCCACGAGTTTCGGAGCTGTAAAACCCCTTCTGCAGGAACAAAAATCAATAATGTATAATGTACAATGATTTTTATTCTTGATTTTTGATTATTGATTTTTGTTCCTGAAGAAGGGGTTTTACAGCTCCGAAACACACAGAACAATAAAATCTGATGTCTTAATCCCCGTTGATCTTCAGTGATCTTCTTCTGGCAGCGCGGATATATCCCTTTCTTCCATCTCCTCCAACACCATCTTCCTGGGTTCTGCAGCTGCCTTCCTCAACACATGGTTATAGTGGTTGTGTCTTTAACAAAACCACACCAGGTTAGTGCACCTTTGTAATTCATTCTGGTACTACCGGATAAGACACCATTTGTGCCCCCCTTCCTTGTCATTTCAGTTTCACAACATCTTTTTCTTCCTGGACACATCTTTCATTCTCAATTCACCAGGTCAAACCTGTCTTTGATGAGTACAGACTTTCCCAGTTGACAATTGGTGCTCATGAAGTTCCATGGAGAATCGTAGCTGCCATGTGACATGGACTTACAGCAGAATCTCAGTGTCTGCGTCTTGCTCCTCTTCCTCTATAGAATGTTATAGGAACCAACTGTCATCTCCTATCTCAATAATGGGAAGATCCATATCACTTAATCCAATATTGCAGTGCTAGAGTGCAGCAGCCAATCAGTGAGCTCTGCTGCTCTGTGTCACGATGTGACTCTAGGATAATGAGAGACAGGGGGCTTCTCTATACTGTCCGTCAAGAACTTTATCTTTAAATTCCAGATTACCCTTGATGGTGGAGATGCCAGAATCCTGTACCTTATGATATTATTGAGCAAAGCTAATCTGTTCCCCTCCCCCCCAGGGAAGGAAGTGGCAGGAGTGTGATGTCAAAACAGATTAAGACATACAGGGAAAAAAGTAAACTCAGACACACTGCAAATTCTCGGGAGAAGAAAGTAAGATACTAGGGAGAAAAGTAAGGCTGCTTTCACATTGCGTTATTACCTACGTTCACTGGTCTCGTCAAGGCCTCTGTCCGAACTCCCCTACAAAACGGGTTTTGGACGCATGCGCTGACGGGGCCATTGACTGTAATGGTGCAGATGGAGTCAATGTCTTGCACCATTTTCAGGTGCATCCACTTTCTGTAGGCGGACACCCAGATGCAGTCTACTATGTCTGGGTGTCCGCCTGTAGAAAGCATTTGCTCCCGAAAATGGTGCAAGGCAGAGCACACAGTGACTCCACGTGCACCATTACAGTCAATGGCCTCGTCAGTGCACACATCTGAGACCCGTTTTGCAGGGTTGTTTGGATGGCGGTCCCAACGGGACCACTAAATGTAGGTAATAATGCAATGTGAATAGGCCCTAAGAGATGCTAGGCAGCAACAAAAGGACAAGAAGGGTTAACCCCATAACTTCTCAAAGCAACAAATACTACAACAACCAGTTACTCTGAATCACATCACCTCACCAGACCTGTATAGAGAAGCTATAGCTGGCATTACAGAAAGAGTCCAGCCAGCATATATAGGACGGGAGCAAATGTGACTGGCTGCCCCACATTATGTGATCAAAGGAGATTAACAAGCAGCCCAGCAGAGATTAACTCTTTCTAGCCTGCCTATGAACTACAAGTCTGTGGGTCGACTGCATTCATCACAGACACAGAGAAGTCGTCAGGCCAGAGTCTGTGGTCTCCACAGATCCTGGCACTGCCAATAATCGGCAATGTTTATAAAACCCCTTTTTCACACTCTGCCCAGTGGACTGAATGCCCCCTCAGAGCTGCTGAGATCAATGACTGTCTGTCGCACTTTCAGTCTGACCAATGCCAAAAATTGGGAGCAGCGACATTGACATAGAAATGGCACCAATTATTATAATATATACTCAAGTTCAAAAGTATAGAGCCACCTACATACCGGCCATGACTTATTAAGACTGGAGTATCGTATCCCAATCTTCCAAATTCAACATAAGGCGCACCCCAGTTAATGAATTTGGTGCATCTTATCAATGGTGTGCCCCTCCTTGTTCCCCATTTATTCCAGTCTGGGACTAGAGTAACACTTCTGATGTGAGAAACGCTGCCACGTTTGATTAATGTGTCAGGAGGGTATAGCATCACCCCCAAAACGCCCTCGCTCCTCCAGTTTTGGCAGAGCTGGCCAAAACGTGGGTTAAAATACCAAAATTTGCACAATTTTTATACACTTCACATTGTGCAACAATTTGGTGACTTTTCAAGGTGTTTTATGGCATTGGGGTCAAAGACTTTTAATTCCATTTCATAAAAGGGGGTCCTAACTCTACGACATCCAAACACCCTAATATGCAAAATACTGTAAACACAACTTGTACTATAGCAAGTAACGGACTAAGGCTAATGTTATAAAAACTCATTCTAGGGTGAATTTATGAAGCATAAACATGAAATGCGGAGAGTTTTACACTTATAATATTTTGTAAACTATACAGTCGTTTCTTATTGAAGTCTCCCAGAAAGTCCAGTGTCTTTATTCACTGTTTACTACCAATAATTACTTCGCCTGTGGAGCCGTCACACAAAGACTGTTTATCTTAAGTTTAAATCAATGGTTAGTTGCAGGGCGATCATTAATCAGCAGGGAAAACATTAATTCTTCTCTATGCTGCATAACACTAGTAATATAAATACTGTACCTTATTAATAAAACCAACTGGAGAAACTTTTCTCATGACACTGATGATCACATCCTCCTCTGGCATTACTTTACATTTCTTTATTAATCCTTCCTTATACCTAATTATTGAAAATAATTATTAGGACCCCTATAGTCAGCCACATTGTAAACGTCATTAAATGACTTTCTATAGTAACTGGCCAAACTTCCAGGAGATCTGTAAATGTGACATACTCAAATTGAGGGTGAACTGAGACTTATCTGGGCACTTAAGACCGCTTTACATGCTGTGACATCGCTAGAGATGTCGCTAGCGATTGCACCCGCTCCCGTAGTTTGTGCGTCACGGGCAAATCGCTGCCCGTGGCGAACAATATCGCCGGTACGTGTCACACCAACTTACCTTCCTAATGACATCGCTGGGGCCAGTGAACAACCTCTTTTTGAAGGGGAGGTTTGTGCGGCGTAACAGCGACATCACACAGCAGCCCGCCAATAGAAGCGGAGGGGCGGAGAGCAGCCGCATTAGCGACACGCCTACCTCGTTGCCGGAGGACGCAGGAACACTGTGGTTCGTCGTTCCCAGGGTGTCACATGTAGCGATGTATGCTGCCTCAGGAACGACGAACAACCTGCATCCAGAATGAGCAACAATATTTGGGAAATGAACGACGTGTCAATGATCAACAATTTGGTGAGTATTTCTGATCGTTAGTGGACGCTCATAGGTGTCACACGCAACGCAACGATGTCGCTAACGACGCCGGATGTGCGTCACGAAATCCGTTACCCCAGCGATATCTCGTTAGCGATATTGTTGCGTGTAAAGCGGCCTTAAGAGTCTCTCCTTATGATACAAACTTAAAGGGATTGTCCACTACTAGGAGAAGTCCTTCTGCTTCCACTTTTCCCCAGGTAAAATAATAAAACCTATACTCACCTCTTGTGACAGCACTGTTATGCTGGTGCCATGTCTCACAGTGCAGGGGCTCACTTGAGATTGTGATGTCATATGAGCCCCATGCCCAATCAGCTCCGGCTTCTATATCCCTACCTTCAGACCAAATTTACAATCAGCAGGAAGTGAGGGCAGCCGCAGCACTCACTTCCTGTAGATTAACTCGTTTGGTCCAAAGGCAGGGAGACAGAAACCAGTGCTGATTGGGCACAGGTCTCGCATGAAGTCACAACCCCACGTGACCTGCAACACCCCAGAAATAGCGCTGGCACAGCAGGTGAGTTTAGATTTTATTATTTTACCTCGGGGACACATGGAATCCGAAGGGGTTGTTCTAGTAGTGGACAACCCCTTTTAGTTGGGCATAAACTTTATATAACTGTCTGATTGGGTGACAGCTATCTTATCAAGACTTAGGGATGATCAACTTGGCTCAGCTTTTGTGTATTGTTGGTTGGAAGAATGAAGTAAAACCAAGGAGGCTTCCATACACTCTAGATGTTTCCACGATCTTGCCAAAATCAATGGGTTCAGATATCTTCTTAATCTAATGTGTATGTGGTTCTTATCTGCCTGTAGAACCCACACATTAGGTGGGATACTTATTAAAATTGGCATACTATGCCCTGGTCTTATTGAAAGCTTGTGGCATAAAATGCAGCCGATTGAGAAGCACACACCTCTTAATAAATCTGGCTCGTTGCATATCATGGGCATGCATAATTTACTCGAGTTTCTGGCATTAATTGTTGTAAATGTGCCGGACCTGAATCTGCCCACTTCCACAAACCTCCAACCACTTTTTAGAAATGTTCAGTGAACAGGTATAAGTTCCAAAAAAATATTTAAGCAAGAAAGTTGCGTAAAAACTAAATTAAGTCCTCCTTGGCTTGGTACATACAGTCTTGTTGTTGAGTTTACAGAGGAGAACTTGAGCAGAAACTCCACGTTTTTGAGGAGTTTTGTATTTCTTTAGAAGGATTTGGAGTTTCCTTTCAGTTTTTGCTCAAAAATCTCTTTGAGGCTTGAAACACACATCCGTGAAACACGTGCGTGTTTGGTCCGTTTCCGTGTATACTGGAGACACGGCCAAACGTGCACCAATGTTACTATATCTCAGCGGTTACACTTGCGTTTTTGGTTATGTCCGTGAGTCCGTCTCCGTGATGCGTTTTTTGGTCCGTGTCTCACGCCAGCATGTCCGTTTTATTCACGCAACACGCAGCACGGACCCAATGAAAGTCAATGGGTCTGTGCGCACGTCCGAGTGACACGGACGCATCTCTGTTTGTTCCCTGTATGTTTTGTGCTTTTTTCATGTGATGTCAGTCTTTTCTCTTTTTATGTTTCGTTCTCTCCCTCAGTCCGTCGGTCGGTCTCTATGTCTGTCTGTCCCTCTAGCTGTCTGTCGGTCAGTTCCCCCCTCTCTCATACTTACCATTCCCCGATCTCCGGCGCGGCACTGCACGGCTGTTATAAAAACTCCGGCGGCTTTTCCTCTTTTGAAAAAGCCGGCCGCCCATTAATCAATCTCGTATTCCCTGCTTTACCCGCCCACCGGCGGCTGTGATTGGTTGCAGTGAGACACGCCCACCACGCTGAGTGACAGGTGTCACACTGCACCCAATCACAGCAGCCGGTGGGCGTGTCTATACTGTGCAGTGAAATAAATAAATAATTAAAAAAACCGGCGTGCGGTCCCCCCCATTTTAATACCAGCCAGATAAAGCCATACGGCTGAAGGCTGGTATTCTCAGGATGGGGAGCTCCACGTTATGGGGGGCCCCCCACCCTAACAATATCAGTCAGCAGCCGCCCAGAATTGCCGCATACATTATATGCGACAGTTCTGGGACTGTACCCGGCTCTTCCCGATTTACCCTGGTGCGTTGGCAAATCGGGGTAATAAGGAGTTATTGGCAGCCCATAGCTGCCAATAAGTCCTAGATTAATCATGTCAGGCGTCTATGAGACACCTTCCATGATTAATCTGTAAGTTACAGTAAAAAAACACACACACCTGAAAAAATCCTTTATTAGAAATAAAAAACACAAACAAATTCCCTCATTACCAATTTATTAACCCCGACAAACCCTCCATGTCCGGCGTACTCCACGGTCCTCCAGCGTCGCGTCCAGTACGCCGGACATGGAGGGTTTGTCGGGGTTAATAAATTGGTAATGAGGGAATTTGTTTGTGTTTTTTATTTCTAATAAAGGATTTTTTTCGGGTGTGTGTGTTTTTTTACTGTAACTTACAGATTAATCATGGAAGGTGTCTCATAGACGCCTGACATGATTAATCTAGGACTTATTGGCAGCTATGGGCTGCCAATAACTCCTTATTACCCCGATTTGCCAACGCACCAGGGTAAATCGGGAAGAGCCGGGTACAGTCCCAAAACTGTCGCATATAATGTATGCGGCAATTCTGGGCGGCTGCTGACTGATATTGTTAGGGTGGGGGGCCCCCCATAACGTGGAGCTCCCCATCCTGAGAATACCAGCCTTCAGCCGTATGGCTTTATCTGGCTGGTATTAAAATGGGGGGGGACCGCACGCCGGTTTTTTTAATTATTTATTTATTTATTTCACTGCACAGTATAGACACGCCCACCGGCTGCTGTGATTGGGTGCAGTGTGACACCTGTCACTCAGCGTGGTGGGCGTGTCTCACTGCAACCAATCACAGCCGCCGGTGGGCGGGTAAAGCAGGGAATACGAGATTGATTAATGGGCGGCCGGCTTTTTCAAATTAGAAAAAGCCGCCGGAGCAGTGTGAACGCCGTGCAGCGCCGGTGATCGGGGAACGGTGAGTATGAGAGAGGGGGGGACACTTCAGTGACTCGGGGGATTAGTGGTCACCGGTGAATCCTTCACAGGTGACCGCTAATCAGTACACGGCACAAAGACAGAGCCGCGGCATGACAATGAAGTCGGTGAAGTTCACCAGAGTTCATTCTCATCCCGCTACTCTGTCTTCCGACATGTAGTAACGACATTTTGCATCACACACGTACATTTCACACGGACAACACATACACATGTCAGTTATTTCACTCACGCACACACGGACATTCCACACGCACATACGGCTAGCATACGGGATACACACGCAGGCCACACATACCATAAAAACGGACCTAAAAAACGGAAAACGGACCAGAAAAACGGCCCGTTTTACACGGACGTGGTTTTCACGGATGTGTGGCGGAGCCCTGAAATAGTTTGCGCTAAAATTTATTTAGGAGGTTTTGGAGCACAAACTGAGCGCAAACTCTCCAAATCCTCCTCAAAAACTCAAAACATCGCAAAACCTGTAGGTTATGCTCATTTTTGCTCCAAAAATTCTGCAAAAAGAGGTATGTGTTCATGTCATTATATCGGTATTGGCGTAGCTGCCCCATCTTCCCAGATGAAGCTGCTACCGGAAAATGCCACTGGCTTTGCTAGGGATTTTGCCATAGTTCTTACATCGGCTTTCACTGTATGCTAAGTCTAGAGAGTCACCTAAAGAATGAGCAAGGCATTGCCTTAACCTCTTCAGGGCGCAGTTAAAAGAAGTGACATAAGGCATAACCTGTGCACAGCAGTGTCGTTTTGACAATGCTGTGTACTATATTCATTATATGGGGTGTTTTCTCAGCACTTTTTCAAGCGGATTCTGGAAGGAATTCATCTAAAAAAAGATGCCATCTGCACATATTTGTGGCCATCATGAAGATCATTTGTAGCCATCATAAAGATTATTTGTGGCCATCATAAAGATTATTTGTGGCCATCACGAAGATTATCTGTGACCATAATGAACATTATTTGAGGCCATCATGAAATTTATTTATGGCCATCATGAAGATTATTTATGGCCATCATGAAGATTATTTGTGGGCATCATGAAGATTACTTTCGGACTAAAGTCGAACCTTAAATTCATCTTTTCCATACTTTCCTACCTGTTGGAAGGCTCTCCATTCTCTTTTCCATTTGCCTAGAGACTGTCACACTGTACTAAGGGAGACGCTGAAGCTACAAGCAGTATAGCTTCAGAGTGCAGCTAGCAGGCACACCACCAGAGGGCAGTAGAGTAGTCAGAAAACCAGGTCAGCAGCAGGAGGTCTCGTCAATAGCACAGGGATAATCAAATCATTGTCAGGTAATAGCCGAGGGTCGAAAGTCGGGAAGTCACGTATGCAACAGAGGGGAAAGACGGAGCTGAAGTTAGGAATAGGGATACAGGTCAGATGCCGGGAGGTCCAAGTACAAACAAGGTAGGAGGACAAACAGGTCAGGACTGGGATTAGACAGACAGGGAAGGGTACACAGTAGACAGGAGTGGGTAGTCAGGGACTAGGATAGACGGATGAACAGAGGAGAGTACGGGTCAGAACAAGATAGCTGGGAGGCAGGACTGATCAACTAACTCACCAGAGCCAGTAATACATGCTGCAGAGCATAAACTATCACTGGCACTGAAGCAGAGGTGCAGCACCAGGATATAGTGTCCTGGAAAACAGAGTAAAGGCCGGGAGACGTTAACCCCTGACATGACCAGGTCGGAGCTGGGTGAAATAATCAAACCACAGAGGACGATACAGACCTGGATCATGACAGAGAGTTCTCCAAAGTCTTAAGAATATTGAACTAAAAAAGAAAATATTCATCCAGTAACAATCTGTCTTTTAGTTTCAAATTTTCGACAGACATTTGAAAACTTTCGGAAGCTTTTTGGAAACCAAAAAAATTACTTATATAAGCTTTATTTGTTTGCGAAACAAGCGAGACGTATGCTAATTGCATTTTACAAGTGCTCTGAATGTTATTATTTCATAGACTCACAAAAGTTCCCTTTGCCTGAAGTAATATTTATGACCTTTATCACAAATGTATAGGAATAACTAAGTGCTGCCCTTGACAAAGTCAGATTAATGTTCTTCTTTCCCTAAAGGGTTTCATGGCTGGATAAAAAAAAGGGAGCAAGTGTTTGAAAACTAGATAATTTGTATGGAGATTGCAAGTTAACAAAAGCAGTTTGTTGTTTCTCAGCGTAATTTCATGTGTTTCTTTGCAATAACTTGTAACAAAATGAGAAAATAATGTACATTCAAAGCACTTCAAAACAATATAAAAGAAAGATGCAGTGCATGTAAAGTACAACATCCATCTCCCAGTAGGCTTTAGTCATCATGAATGTGGCTCCATGAGCAGCGCTGATATTTGACTGACTGTTCATCTTAAAGCTTCTAAAACAATTTGCCGTCTCGGGCTCCCCTATGTCTTAACATTTATTATGGTCAGCAGCGTGAATATTTCTATTCCCTATTATTTATGCAGAAATTATTATTTTTTTTTCTTTAAATTTAATATTTTATTTAAAACTTTCCGACAAGTCTTATCTTCGTAAATCCTGCCTGGTTTGTCAAATTAGTATGATAATCAGGATTATTTTTCTGTATATTTTATACTTTAGCACTGTTATAGTCTTTGTTGGAAATAAAAAAAAAAAAAAAACAAGACCGGCAACAAGGTACCCAGTGGGTGATAGAGCAACAATAAAGTTAATATTGAAGGGTTATTCTCAAAAACAACCTATTTATTATCTGTAGGATATTGGATAACATGCTAATCACTGGGTGGTTTAACACTAGAAGTCCCAGAGAGGGGTCATTTAACATTTCTAGCATTGAAACCCTATGGAGCTCGAAATTTCTGGGACTTCTAGTGTTAACCACTGGGAACCGCATCAATCTCAAGAACCCTGAGAAGGGTACTCTGTAGCCCTATTTTGAATGGTTCAGAGTTGCACATGCTCAGCCTCCAATGGGACTGATGGAAATAGCCCATTATTTTTAGCAGTTCCATAAGACAAGGAATGGGGCAGAGGTCAAGCATGTGCACCCCCAATCCATTCAAGATGGATTTACTGTCACGCTAGGTACGGGGATGTACCAAGTACATGGCGAAAGGAAAAGGAAAGGAAACTCTGTGTCTAGAAAGAGGGAAGATTGTGACCCGTGACTGAACCTACCACGGAAAGGTTCCACACCTAACCTTTGATATCTCTAGTGCTGGACCTTAAATAGAGAACGGGTTGGATGAGCGCTTCATCAACCCTACTAAACAACTATAGGAGACACAAGGAGGACACACCAGGGGGAAAAGCATGAACAACTTATCATTAGATGACTCAGGTAGAAGTCCCGCAGAGCTTTCAGCAATGATACCACAGAGGAGTACAAGCCAGCTGCTTGCAACCAAGGCTTGAAGGAACTGAAAATATCACCAGCACCAGTCCAAAGGAAGGAAGGGGTATTTAAACACCAAGGAAATACTGACAATCAACAGCTGGGTAGAAGTCGAGCTCCTGCTCGGTCCAAAAGGGAGAGGGATGCATCCAGCAGGAAAGCTACGTATACCAATGAATACTGACAGTAGGAACAATGGAGCATTCTGCGCAGCCAAACACTGTGACCTTCTATGGCCAGAAACCACATGACTGTCAAAAGTGACACATCCATGACATTTACATAGCTCTGTTCTTGGGGTTACAAAGTCCCATTATTTTAGTGGCCATTGGACATCTGGTTGGTTAGAAAAAGATCCTCTCTCATATAGACCCCACCGATCAGCATGTCAACCCTTCACCCTTCTCCAAAACCTAGGGGATAACTCATATTTTTGGGAACAAGACTATACGGACACCTAATGTTTCTTGGTACAGATTCAATAATGCAATTCACAACCACTGTGTGGCCACAAATAGGCACATGTAGCATAAATATCTCTCAAAAGAGTATCCCAAAATTATTTTTCAATTATAAAAGCAGTCATCTTGCACCACTCATTTTGGGGTAATTTAAAGGGCGTCAGTCAGTAGGATCACCTCTCCTAAGCTGTCTATATTAACATGTAGGTCACAGGAAGCTGAATAAAGTGACACCTTGGTATATGTGATCTGATTACTTATTTCAGAAAAAAATCATATGTTTCTTAATGTGTAAATGAGCTGTTAAGAGCTATGGAACGGACATAGATCTCCCTTAGAATCTGCCTCAAGAGATTTTTTTTAATCAAAGGGGCATTACCAGAGTGAGACATGTAATGAATGACAGTCTGCTTAGCAGACTATTAGTTATTATATGTCTCCCACTGGTAAAAATCTATTTAATTTAAAATAATTTTTGGAGGCAGATTCTTAGATTCTACATGTCTCAGACTGGTGATGCCTCCTTTCATTGAAAATAAGCTCTGGAGGCAGATTCTCAGGGAGATCTATGTCCGGCCCATAGATCTTAACATCTCAGTTACATATTTAGAAAAACGTGGATTTATTTGGAATAAGTCATCGGATCACAGGAATCATTTCATTCAACTGTCTATGAGCTATATGTCCATATAGACGACTGACTGATTCAGAAAGGTAAGAAAAAACACACCTGTAACATATAAATAATATTATACCTGACAATATCAGACATACTTGCTTTTACAGGTGTGTGGGACTACTATATAGACAATAATACTATACTATATGTCATTAGACTAAAGATATCATAACTGTATCATATTAGAAAAATTATCTGCTTTATTTTTTAAAAAGAGCGCCCCCCTTGCCCATTGATTGTGTTTGGTATTGCAGTTCAGCCCTCATTAAATAAGATATTTCACTTGCCTTAAATACGTATTTTTAACTACATCTGACATTTTTTTCTGTTTCTTTGCCTCTCTACTCCTGAGACACAGCCCCCTCTTTCCTGTATACAAATCTAGTCTTGATAGCCAAATGGGCGTGGTTCTCAAGAAGTCGCCTACAGAGCAAAGTCGAAGACCATTTTTATATACATGAAAGAGACCATATCTCAAGAATGGAGAGGAGCAGAAACAAAAGAAAAACATCGCCGGATTCAGGAGAGCAGCGGCATTTCCAGCAGGTAAAAATGAGATATTTAAAGCAAGTGACAGGTCGGTGAATGCAAAACCAGAAACAGCAACTAGACAAATGGTAATATGCCTACCAGTAAAATATCTCTATAATCTGTGTATTGTTTCTTTTCTAGAACATTCCCAGACTCAACTAATAAATTTAGGATGCTCGGATGATCCTTTGAAGATTGTGCACTCAAGTTTAACTAAGGGATAAGCAATCAGATAATATGTGTGGTGTTATATTCTTTTGTAAAATAATCACACACTACAAAACAATTATCCTCTATTTATCCAAGTCAAGTGTAAAGACTAAAAATGAGTCCTGATGAGGCATGAAAGCACATACCATTACTGCAGTGCCAGGGGATACCCGAATAGTATGGTGCAGAAACAGGTGCCGTTATATGAGATTTAAAGGGGTTCTCTCATTCATTATTTAATGTGTAAAATTGCAAATTGCTTGTAAAAACAAAAAGAATACTCTCTGTTTTCAAGAATAGAGGGACATTTAATTTGATTGTGTACAGCCAGTTGCTAGAATAATAGTTACCTCTGCAGCGGTGGCCAGTGCTTCCACACTTCCTTCTTTAGAGGTTCGAAGCACTGCTCTGAAGCTGGCCGGATTGCTGAATTTGGACATCTTTAGTCCCCCTGCACTCCTCTTTTTTTCAGCATGGAGGAGCGCACAGTTCAGATCAGGACACAACCAGATCATTAGTATGAGCTGTTAATCATCGTGAGTGCACTAATCCCCGGGCATGCACAGGAAGACTTGAGGCAGGAGAGCAGCGTGCTCCTGAATTATGGAGATCAGCAAAATGCCTTTTCAGTCCCCTACATTCCTCTTTTTTGCAGCATGGAGGAGTGCACGGTTCATATCAGGGCACAATCATACAATTAGTCTGAGCTGTTGATCATCAGGAGCGCACTAATCCCCAGGCAAGCAGTAAGACTTGAGGCAGGGGGGCAGTGTGCTCCTGAATTATAAAGATCAGCAAACGCCTTTTCAGTTCCCTACATTCCCCTTTTTTTGGAGCATGGAAGAGCACAGAATTCAGATGAGGGCACAACCTACCATTAGTCTGAGCTATTAATCATCAGAAGCACACTAATCCCCGGGAATGTACAGGAAGACTTGAGGGAGGCAGGGGGGCAGTTTGTTCCTGAATTATGAAGATCAGCAAACGCCTTCTCCCTTGCCTACACTCCTCTTTTTTGGGGCATGGAAGAGCACAGAGTTCAGATCAGGGCACAACCATACCATACCATTAGTCTGAGCTATTAATCATCAGGAGCGCACTAATCCCTGGGCAAGCAGGAAGAGTTGAGGCAAGGGAGCAGTGCGCTACTGAATTATAAAGTTCAGCAAATACCTTTGTGCACAGTCTTGCGGATAGTAAAGGATTATACCCTTCATCATAGATGATTGTTGTCAGACAGGGCTAATAAAAACAAACAATTTTACAATTTACTTTTTATTAAAATTTGCAGTCACTTTGAGATAGTAAGAATTCGTTTTATTTACACCACGTTGTCTAGAAAACCAACCACTGCTGCTGTCAAGTTTGTAAGCCCTTCAATGGAGCAAGATGTATAAGGAGGAGCAAACCCAGCCAGCTTCAAATCAGTGCTTACAAGCTGATCAAAAAAGAGCTTGTAAACACTACGTATGTTCAACAGTATTGGTTGGTCAACTGGGCAATGGGCTGTAAACAAAAGAAAAGAAATGCGTTAACATTTCATGACATTGTTAATGAACAGTAAAAAGAAAAAGTGCTTCTTTTTACATGCGAGAATACCAATTTATGAAGATGGGGATAACCCTTTCAATGAATTAAATTATGGACCCTGCTAATGGTCAATGTGGTTTGATTACAATTAGAGGGGAACCTGTGGAAGGGGTCAGTGTTGACTTATAAATTTGCCATTTCCCATAGGTGGTAGTAGAGACCCTGTTCTCTATTAAAAGGGTATTTTATATGTATATATACAGTGTATATGTGTCGCCCTGGGCAAGCCAGGGGACACGGGTCACAACACCACCACACCCCACACTCCAGGTAGGCACATCAATGCTAACCAGAAATCCTTGTTGCCTTCCTCCAGGAGTCTGTTGATGCACACCAGGGGGTGGGCCAGGCGGTTGGCTCCGCCCATAGAGGAGCTCACAGCTCTGGAGGCAGGAAGTAACCAGGCAGATTAGCCCAGGCAGGGCAAGAGTGCAGTTCTGTCAGGGAGGAGGAAGTGGAAGGAGTGGAGGAGTAGCCCAGGCAGGGCTAAAGAAAACAGCAAGTGGAAAGTGAAGGAAGGAAAAGTGGGAAAGGAGGAGAGCAAGAAGTGGTGACAGAGCAGAGAGTGTGCAGAGCCTGAGAGCCCAGCTTTGTGTAGGGCCAGAACAGCAAGGTCAGCGACGGCGGTGACTGTCTGGAGGGGGACCGTTTGGAAGTTCCTGGAAGGACCCCGTTGGCTGTGTGCCCGGTGGTCTGGAGCAGTGTTCCGAAGGACAGTCAGCACCAGGGCAGGGGCCTCTCGGACCCCGGCAAGGCTAGGAGTCGCCAGATTTGCCAAATCCGTCAGTGACAGGGACGTAGATCCCCCAACAACCAAGTCCCGATTGACGGCAACAGCCCAACCATTACCGGGGAGACACCGCCACCGCCAGGGCACCAGTTTCCCCAGGGCCAGCGCCTGCGGGCAAATTGTAGAGCTCCTCCGGCCCAGATTGCAGTCGGGGAGCGGGTAACCGGAGGGAATCCTCCGCTACCATCAGACAACACAGGTGCAAGGAAGAGAGACGTCACCATCACCTACCGGGAGTGCAGGTGCAGCCGTCTGTGGGACCGTCCTACCAGCCGTTGGTTTACCGTACAAACTGTGTCCGTGTCTCAGGCTGAGTGAGTACCACAGTGCCGCAAGGCACAGCGCTGCCCCCGCGTCCCTGCGCCCACCAGGCCCCGCACCTCCTTCTCCACCACTGGGCCCCGGGATCACCAACCCCTACCCACGGAGGGGCAACACAACACCTGGCTGCTCCGCATCACCATCCCCGGGACCCCCATACTGAGCAGCGGTGGTGCAATCACCACAACCGTGGGTGGCGTCACGAACTATAACAACCCCCACACCCAACAAACACCCCCTTTCACTCACGGGCGAGGAGTGTCGCTCGAGAAACCCCAGGATCCGGCCCACAGCTCGAGACACCAGGAGCAGCTGCCGGACCCGAGCAGAAGGGGTGAGCGCGGTGTGCTGACACCCTCCTCCCCGCCCGCGACAACTTGGCGTCACGAACAGGATCTTACCGCTCTGCCGTCTGGTAGAGGTGCGCCTTGTTACCGCCGGAGGTATCCGGCAGAAAAATTTCAGAAGCCGCCATCTTTGGCGCGAAAAGTTCCCGCTCGAGCGTCTTCTCGAGCAGTAGAGGCGCGAAGGCCAAAACCCCGCCCCGAGAGAGGAGGGGCCGGAAAGAGCTAAGGGGGACGCGATGGCGGCTGGCGGCATGTAGTCGCCGCTATAAAAGCAGGGACGCCAGGACCTTGCCAGAAAACCGTTCCTGGAAGCAAACAGTGAAGACACCATGTGGATGCCGTCCCGAAACACCGTGGCCCCGTACCGGGAACCGCAGCGTGGGTGGAAATCCGGACCGCGCAGCTCCATCTAAGGCTGCAGGTCAAAATGCAGCTCCTCTTGGAGGAGTGGGAGACCGACATGGCGGATGTTATAGCCACCGTGCGGAGACGCGAGGAGGAAGCGGAGGAAGGGAGGGTGAGTGACCCACGCCCCTATGTCCCGGAGGGACCGGTCGCTGCGGCTGAGGGACCCGGTCCAAGCCCTCTCCCCCCGTTGCCTCCCTCGCCACCCGTCTCGGGGGCCGTGACCCCGCCACTAGGCCCGCTACCACCGCAACCGGTAGCGATACCCAGCCCGTCCGCCCCAGCGGACCGACCTGTAGCCGGAGCCCGAAGCAAACCGGAGGCATTGCCTTGGAAGGCCCCGAAGATTGTGCCAGAGACAGTCCCCGAGCAGTTTCCCGAGCCGGAGCCGATGACCCGCTCCGAGCCGAAGGCCCAACTGCGGAAAGCCCCTGTGCCCATCCCCCACACCTCGGCTGAGGTGGCGCCGGGTTGTTGCTGCAAGGCAGCGCCCAAGGCCATGACACCGCGGGATACGCTACCCACCTTCCTGACAGTGGGTAACGTGCTGGATGTCCCGCGGGGCTCAACCCGTGCGCCGGAGCTGGCAGCAGCGCCATACTGGGACAGGGAGCCGACAAAGCTGGGCCTGGAGATCGCGGAGAGGGAGAGAAGGAAAGCCGAGCTGGTGGCCCGAGCCATTCGGGAAAAGGAAAACCTGCGGCAAGCGACCTTCCGTGTCCGGGGCCCGTTCTACGAGGGGCAGGTGAGGCGGTTTGAAGTCCGCCGGGGCTACGGATTCATATACGAACCGGGCCTGGAGGCCGAGGTGTTTGTGGCCCGGCGGGACGTGAATGCCCATCTGCCCGAGGAGCATCCTGGCCGCAATCTTATACCGGGAGACATGGTGCGTTACACCCGGCACTGCGGAGAGAGGGGGTGGTTTGCCCTGGATGTAAAGCTGAAGGGCAGCCCGGAGAGCAACGTGAGCTCTGCATCCCCTCCCTCGGATGAAGCAGCAAAAGGACCGGAGTAGGGCAGCGGATGCCCGTTGCACCGTCCCCGTTGGGACCATCACTGAAGTTGTTTGTTTGTTTAAAAGTTTGAAATAATAAGTGAAATTACCGAAGAAGTCACCTGATTTGTTTGTTAATTTGCAACCGGCAGGAGCCGGCACCGTTGTCCCCGTGGGGACCGTTTAAAATGCATGGGAACTATCCATGGACAAGCCCATGAACTTGCAGGGCACCACAAACGTTAAGTGGCTTGTAAATATGTTGGTTACCGTTACCGTTTCCGCAATACCGTCTCCGGAGAGGCAGGTTGGAGGGAGGGCCCTGAGCGGAGCAGGCTAGGGCCCAGCCACCAAAGGAACCGGTGGCTACCCTCTGGAGGGGAAGGACAGATCCCGCTCGGGTAACTTGTGCTGGACTGTGGGTCAAGGGGTGCTGCCTGGGCTTTAGGGGCAGCATCAGGGCCAGGTTACTTGGGTGGGAGAGAGCGGAAACCGTAGCCGTAAACCGTTGCAACGTTTAAGTAAATGTGCCTCCCGTCTTGGGAAGAGTTTTGATTAAAAATGTATTTATGTTTTGCTTAACCCTGTTACCCCCTTTTTACAGAAAAATAAAACCGGTGTAGGACGGCAGCCCGCGGACGGTCTGCATTTTGCTAAGGGGGAATGTGTCGCCCTGGGCAAGCCAGGGGACACGGGTCACAACACCACCACACCCCACACTCCAGGTAGGCACATCAATGCTAACCAGAAATCCTTGTTGCCTTCCTCCAGGAGTCTGTTGATGCACACCAGGGGGTGGGCCAGGCGGTTGGCTCCGCCCATCGAGGAGCTCACAGCTCTGGAGGCAGGAAGTAACCAGGCAGATTAGCCCAGGCAGGGCAAGAGTGCAGTTCTGTCAGGGAGGAGGAAGTGGAAGGAGTGGGGGAGTAGCCCAGGCAGGGCTAAAGAAAACAGCAAGTGGAAAGTGAAGGAAGGAAAAGTGGGAAAGGAGGAGAGCAAGAAGTGGTGACAGAGCAGAGAGTGTGCAGAGCCTGAGAGCCCAGCTTTGTGTAGGGCCAGAACAGCAAGATCAGCGACGGCGGTGACTGTCTGGAGGGGGACCGTTTGGAAGTTCCTGGAAGGACCCCGTTGGCTGTGTGCCCGGTGGTCTGGAGCAGTGTTCCGAAGGACAGTCAGCACCAGGGCAGGGGCCTCTCGGACCCCGGCAAGGCTAGGAGTCGCCAGATTTGCCAAATCCGTCAGTGACGGGGACGTAGATCCCCCAACAACCAAGTCCCGATTGACGGCAACAGCCCAACCATTACCGGGGAGACACCGCCACCGCCAGGGCACCAGTTTCCCCAGGGCCAGCGCCTGCGGGCAAAGTGTAGAGCTCCTCCGGCCCAGATTGCAGTCGGGGAGCGGGTAACCGGAGGGAATCCACCGCTACCATCAGACAACACAGGTGCAAGGAAGAGAGACGTCACCGTCACCTACCGGGAGTGCAGGTGCAGCCGTCTGTGGGACCGTCCTACCAGCCGTTGGTTTACCATACAAACTGTGTCCGTGTCTCAGGCTGAGTGAGTACCACAGTGCCGCAAGGCACAGCGCTGCCCCCGCGTCCCTGCGCCCACCAGGCCCCGCACCTCCTTCTCCACCACTGGGCCCCGGGATCACCAACCCCTACCCACGGAGGGGCAACACAACACCTGGCTGCTCCGCATCACCATCCCCGGGACCCCCATACTGAGCAGCGGTGGTGCAATCACCACAACCGTGGGTGGCGTCACGAACTATAACAACCCCCACACCCAACAAACACCCCCTTTCACTCACGGGCGAGGAGTGTCGCTCGAGAAACCCCGGGATCCGGCCCACAGCTCGAGCCACCAGGAGCAGCTGCTGACACCCTCCTCCCCGCCCGCGACAACTATACAATATATATATATATATATATATATTTTAACACGATCATTGTGCGGAAGGAAACCAAGAATTGCCGGATAATTTACCTTTTTAGCTCTGTTATTCTGTTATATCTGATTAGCTGTAAATGACTTATTTTGTTTGTGAGCCAACAACAGTAGTGTTATAACACATCAATATGTGATTGCGCACAAGTATAACAGATGCTTCTATGTACACTAGATCAAATTCAGCAGAAAAAGAGAAGAAAAGAAGATGCTTATGGGAGCAATTCTAGAATCATCTACTTATGTAGACATTTCATAACATGGAGAAAATTCTGTTTAAGATGATAGAAATAGATGGATAGATAGACAGACAGACAGACAGACAGACAGACAGACAGACAGACAGATAGATAGATAGATAGATAGATAGATAGATAGATAGATGATAGAATGACTATATCCCAGAGAGAATATAACTGACGTTCTCAGTAAACTCTACTTGATGGATATAAAACATCCACATTTTGGACAGAACAATTTCTTAAAGTCACGTGTTTTCTTGGGATATGTAATATTTGTCAATTTTATTGATCGATTTGTTATGATTTTAAACAATTTGGATTGGATGATATTGATCCTGGAGTAATAGTGAAAATCGTAATGACAACCTCTGCCGTATGCATGTAGTGGTCTACTGATGCAGTCAATAACTTTAGATATAATTAGATTTTAATATTCTGATAGATTGTGGCACTAATTGTCTCTCCTTTTTTTGGAATATTAAAGCAAAAGACTCCTGTGTACTTGGAATGCAGTCTAACCAGTAACCAACACTGCAACCAGGGTTTAATAGACTAAACACTTGTTTTTATTTTTGCTAATAATTGACACTATTATTTGGGGACCAATGGCGTTACTAGAATCCAATGGGTCCCGTTGCAAAATTTGAACCTGGGAACCAATGCCCTGCATATTGATCAGATGTATGAGCTTTTGTAGCATTCTAAATCCTATAAGGACATATGAGTTGTCCATTCTCCCCCATTATGTAGTAACATCCCTCATTCTCTACTAATGTCCCCCATCCTGAGCCCCTTCCTGGTTAATATGTTTCCCATCCTGGTGTATATGTCCACCCATCCTGGTGTATATGTTCCCAATCATTGGCTCATCCTGGTGTATATACCTCATCCTGGGCCCATCCTGGTATGGTAGATATGTCCCCATCTTGGGCCCATCCCAGTGAATATGTCCTCCATCCTAGGCCCATCCTGCTATATATGTCCCCCATTCTTGGCCCATCCTGGTGTATATGTCCCCCATGCTGGGTCCATTCTGGTATATATGTCCCCCATCTTGGGACGATCCTGGTGTATATGTCCTCCACCCTGGGCTCACCCTGGATAATATGTGCCCCATCATTGACCCATCCTGGTGTATATGTCTCCCATCCTGGGTCCATTCTGGTATATAAGAGTGGCCCGGTGGCTCAGTGGTTAGCACTGCAGTCTTGCTGCATTGGGGTTCTGGTTCAAATCCCACCAAGGACAACATCTGCAAGGAGTTTGTATGTTCTGCCTGTGTTTGCGTGGGTTTCCTCTGGGTTCTCTGGTTTCCTCTCACACTCCAAAGACACACAGATACATTGTGAGCCAAATGAGGACAGTGTTTCTGATGTATGTAAAGCGCTATGGAATCAATAGCGCTATGTAAGTGAATAAATATTGTTATAAATGTTCCCCATCCTGGTGTATATGTCCCCCATCCTGGGCTTATTATGGTATACAGTACATGTCCCCAATCCTGTGCACATCCTGGTATGTATGTTCCCCATCCTGGTATATATGTCCACCATCCCAGTATCTATGTCCTCCATCCTGGTATATAAGTTCCTCATCCTTGTATATGTATGCCCCATCCTGGTATATATGTCCCCATCGTATATACAGTATATATCCTCCCTTCTGGTATATGTGTTCCCCATCCTGGTATATATGTTGCTCATCCTGGTACATATGTTCCCAATCCTGGGCTCATCCTGATATATATATGTCCCTTATCCTGGTATGTATGTTCTCCATTCTGGACGTCTAGGTATATATGTTCCCTGTTCCAATTGGTCTTTATGACTCCCAATATGCCGCTTTTTTAACACAAACAAAATGAATGATTCTACTCCCCTTCCCTCCGCTACCCTGGCATGCTGTGTCCTCTTCTGATGCCGATAACTGACTTTGGCATGTAAGCAATAGGCAGCATCGGTAATCACTGCCATGCGTCCGCAGTCACAGACTCTGGTGTCAGCTGCTAACCTCTGATTGGCCGGCAGCATGTATTGCTGTACAGGGACCTGACAAGTCTCTGTGGGTTCGGTCATGACCTCTACGACCGTGATTGTTAGTTATGTCCTTGTTAGGGATAATACTGCATAGTATGCTTACCTGTGCACTGTATGGCAGTGCATATTGCACTTTATTGGGGCAAAAGTATCATACAGGACACCATCTAATGTTAGACTTACTCAGGTTGTGAAAAGAGGAGAACAATTTGGGATGTCTGCAACTAACTCCAAGAAGGTCTGTCCCCCACAGCGTCCATTGCACAAACTTTAAACTTAATTATCTGCATAAAGGTAAATGTAAGCTAAATTGTAAGAATTTAACCAAGTCAGACATCTCCGACTGCAATATTTTATGGAAGTCAGTGCCACATCCCAATTCACTGAGCAATATATCTTACGGCAGACACTTGCTTGACATTTTGTTTATCTCACATTCTACAGATTTTTTTTATCAAGTCAATGTGCGGTTAAAGCAACACCAGCACTGTATTCTGCCTAGTGCAGGGTCCAGGGGCACATGGCAAGACATGGTGGATTCAGAGTACGCCAAGGACAGGATCCCTGTATCATGAAGCCCCCTCCTCAGACCTGTCACTGAGCGTACATTGTACATGTTTCAGTCATTTTATGAGATTGAAGATATGCATTCATGGAATCTTAAAGTGGTTATACCAAGTTTTCCCTATTGATAGTATAGGGGATAAGTTATTGATCACTAGGGATCCAAGCTTCACTAATCCTGAGAATGAGGCTCAAAAGAGCCCTGAGGTCGAGCATGCTCACCTTCGCTATAGTCATTCTCTATGGATCTCTCTAAGATTCATCGCTCAACTACTATTTTAACAGTGTTGTAGCCTCTAAGGCAAAGATGTCAAACTGAAATTAACAAAGAGCCAAAATTAAAAAATTGGACAAAGTCATGGGCCAACTTAGTTGCAGGCCCCACATAGCCCTCCATACAGAATATTGGGCCCCACATAGTCTTCCATACAGAATAATGGGCCCTATATAATCCTCCATACAGAATAATGTGGCCCACATAGCCCTCCATACAGAATAATGGGCCCCACATAGCCTTCCACGTAAAATAATAGGCCTCACATAGTCCTTCTTACAGAATAATGGGCCCCACATAGCCCTCCATACAGATTAATGGGCTACGCATAGCCCCACATATAATGAAACAAAAAACTTATGACACATAATGCAAAATGACAGTGGCCCTGCAATCCTGTGAGAGCGAAGGCTCACTGTTTACTCCGTTAGATTGAGAAACCAGAGGAGAAAGGAGTAATTTTCAAAAAGGGTAAAAACAGCTTTATTTATCATGATATTAAAATCAATATCAAAACAGTGTACAAATATCTGACATGCAATAAAAGCTGCAAGTATGAAATGACATGTGAGGAGAGGTGAAAAGAGCCTGTGCCAGTGCTGGCAATACACCAAGTGAAATGCACCCAAGATAACCTCCTGACAATAGGGTCAGCCCAAAGGCGGACAATAAATCCCAGCAGGAGGGAGGGAAGAAGACCAAAGGTCTGTGGTTACCAACTCCCCAAAATGACCTCCTAGAAATCAGATCAGCCCAGTGGCGAACAGTAAGTCCCAGCAGGAGGGAGGGAGAGAAACCAAAGGGTCTATAATTACCAATCAGGGGTGGCACTGGAACAGGCAGGCGGTAGGCAAGGGAAACCCCCTAAAGCATCCGACGTACGTTTCGCTATCGCTATACTGTTTGCTTACTCATGGATGATGATATAGTATGATGGCAGGGCCCTTTTATGGGCGTATACCCGGTCACATGACCGGCGCTTGCGACCAATGTGTCTTCGGTATGCGGCGCATGCGTGGTTGCATCGCCCATCACACACACCCACCGCCGGCGTCAGTACCCACGTGGGCGTCCAGTTGCTACAGCAACCAGGACTCACATGCAGGCCCATGAGACGCCGCGGCGGGGGTGGGAGGAAGCGACGAAACCAGGCATGCGCACATCCGACACAGCCGAGTCACAGATATGTGAAAGGGGTAAATACATAAAAACTTTTTATGCCAATATACAAAAAATGTGACAATATACAAAATAGTCCATATTCGCATGGGACGGATTCTTTACAATACGTCCATATAGGTGGTCCATTCCCATGGAAGTCAATGGGTCGAAGCAGGAAGAAGATGGCAAGAATCCAAATCCACAAAAGTAAGGGGCACTGCCATAAATGAAAAGTGGAAAATAAATACACTGACAAAATACAGAATAAAAACAATTAAAAACAAGGGAAAGTTTCCAAGATGTAAACATATATAAAAATATATATAAACATGGATGTGCACAGAGATCTCATGTGCAAATCTTTTCACCTCTCCTCACATGTCATTTCATACTTGCAGCTTTTATTGCATGTCAGATATTTGTACACTGTTTTGATATTGATTTTAATATCATGATAAATAAAGCTGTTTTTACCCTTTTTGAAAATTACTCCTTTCTCCTCTGGTTTCTCATAGCCCCACATATAGTATAATGAGCCCAAAATAGCCTTCCATACAGAATAATGTGCCCCACATAGCCCTCCATACAGAATAATGGGCCCCACATAGTTCTCCATACAGAATAATGGGCCCCACATAGTTCTCAATACAGAATTATGTGCCCCACATAGTCCTCCATACAGAATAAGGTATCCCACCTAGTCCACCATACAGAATAATGTGCCCCACATAGCCCTCCATACAGAATAATGAGCCCCACATAGCCCTCCATACAGAATAATGTGCCCCACATAGCCCTCCATACAGAATAATGAGCGCCACATAGCCCTCCATACAGAATAATGTGCCCCACATAGCCCTCCATACAGAATAATGGGTCCCACATAGCCCTCCATACAGAATAATGGGTCCCACATAGCCCTCCATACAGAATAATGGGTCCCACATAGTTCTAGATACAGAATAATGAGCACCACATAGCCCTCCATACAGAATAATGAGCCCCACATATCCCTCCATACAGAATAATGGGCCCACATAGCCCTCCATACAGAATAATGGGCCCCACATAGTCCTCCATACAGAATAATGGGCCCCACATAGTCCTCCATACAGAATAATGGGCCCCACATAGCCCTCCATACAGAATAATGTGCCCCACATAGCCCTCCATACAGAAAAATGGGCCCCACATAGCCCTCCATACAGAATAATGGGCCCCACATAGGCCTCCATACAGAATAATGGGCTCCACATAGCCCTCCATACAGAATAATGGGCCCCACATAGTTCTCCATACAGAATAATGGGCCTCACATAGCCCTCCATACAGAATAATGGGCCCCACATATCCCTCCATACAGAATAATGGGCCCCACATAGTTCTCCATACAGAATAATGGGCCTCACATAGCCCTCCATACAGAATAATGGGCCCCACATATCCCTCCATACAGAATAATGGGCCCCACATAGTTCTCCATACAGAATAATGGGCCTCACATAGCCCTCCATACAGAATAATGGGCCTCACATAGCCCTCCATACAGAATAATGGGCCCCACATAGCCCTCCATACAGAATAATGGGCTCCACATAGCCCTCCATACAGAATAATGGGCCCCACATAGCCCTCCATACAGAATAATGGGCCCCACATAGCCCTCCATACAGAATAATGGGCCCCACAAAGCCCTCCATACAGAATAATGGGCCCCACATAGCCCTCCATACAGAATAATGGGCCCCACATAGTCCTCCATACAGAATAATGGGCCCCACATAGCCCTCCATACAGAATAATGGGCCCCACATAGCCCTCCATACAGAATAATGGGCCCCACATAGTCCTCCATACAGAATAATGGGCTGCACATAGCCCTCCATACAGAATAATGTGCTCCACATAGTCCTCCATACAGAATAATGGGCCCCACATAGCTCTCCATACAGAATAATGTGCTCCACATAGTCCTCCATACAGAATAATGGGCCCCACATAGCCCTCCATACAGAATAATGGGCCCCACATAGCCCTCCATACAGAATAATGGGCCCCACATAGTCCTCCATACAGAATAATGGGCCCCACATAGCCCTCCATACAGAATAATAGGCCCCACATAGCCCTCCATACAGAATAATGGGTCCCACATAGCCCTCCATACAGAATAATGGGCCCCACATAGTCCTCCATACAGAATAATGGGCCCCACATAGCCCTCCATACAGAATAATGGGCCTCACATAGCCCTCCATACAGAATAATGGGCCCCACATAGCCCTCCATACAGAATAATGGGCCCCACATAGTCCTCCATACAGAATAATGGGCCCCACATAGCCCTCCATACAGAATAATGGGCCCCACATAGTCCTCCATACAGAATAATAGGCCCCACATAGCTCTCCATACAGAATAATGGGCCCCACATAGTCCTCCATACAGAATAATGGACCCCACATAGCCCTCCATACAGAATAATGGTGCCCACATAGCCCTCCATACAGAATAATGGGCCCCACATAACCCTCCATACAGAATAATGTGCACCACATAGCCCTCCATACAGAATAATGGCCCCACATAGTCCTCCATACAGAATAAGGTATCCCACCTAGTCCACCATACAGAATAATGTGCCCCACATAGCCCTCCATACAGAATAATGAGCCCCACATAGCCCTCCATACAGAATAATGTGCCCCACATAGCCCTCCATACAGAATAATGAGCGCCACATAGCCCTCCATACAGAATAATGTGCCCCACATAGCCCTCCATACAGAATAATGGGTCCCACATAGCCCTCCATACAGAATAATGGGTCCCACATAGCCCTCCATACAGAATAATGGGTCCCACATAGTTCTAGATACAGAATAATGAGCACCACATAGCCCTCCATACAGAATAATGAGCCCCACATATCCCTCCATACAGAATAATGGGCCCACATAGCCCTCCATACAGAATAATGGGCCCCACATAGTCCTCCATACAGAATAATGGGCCCCACATAGTCCTCCATACAGAATAATGGGCCCCACATAGCCCTCCATACAGAATAATGTGCCCCACATAGCCCTCCATACAGAAAAATGGGCCCCACATAGCCCTCCATACAGAATAATGGGCCCCACATAGGCCTCCATACAGAATAATGGGCTCCACATAGCCCTCCATACAGAATAATGGGCCCCACATAGTTCTCCATACAGAATAATGGGCCTCACATAGCCCTCCATACAGAATAATGGGCCCCACATATCCCTCCATACAGAATAATGGGCCCCACATAGTTCTCCATACAGAATAATGGGCCTCACATAGCCCTCCATACAGAATAATGGGCCCCACATATCCCTCCATACAGAATAATGGGCCCCACATAGTTCTCCATACAGAATAATGGGCCTCACATAGCCCTCCATACAGAATAATGGGCCTCACATAGCCCTCCATACAGAATAATGGGCCCCACATAGCCCTCCATACAGAATAATGGGCTCCACATAGCCCTCCATACAGAATAATGGGCCCCACATAGCCCTCCATACAGAATAATGGGCCCCACATAGCCCTCCATACAGAATAATGGGCCCCACAAAGCCCTCCATACAGAATAATGGGCCCCACATAGCCCTCCATACAGAATAATGGGCCCCACATAGTCCTCCATACAGAATAATGGGCCCCACATAGCCCTCCATACAGAATAATGGGCCCCACATAGCCCTCCATACAGAATAATGGGCCCCACATAGTCCTCCATACAGAATAATGGGCTGCACATAGCCCTCCATACAGAATAATGTGCTCCACATAGTCCTCCATACAGAATAATGGGCCCCACATAGCTCTCCATACAGAATAATGTGCTCCACATAGTCCTCCATACAGAATAATGGGCCCCACATAGCCCTCCATACAGAATAATGGGCCCCACATAGCCCTCCATACAGAATAATGGGCCCCACATAGTCCTCCATACAGAATAATGGGCCCCACATAGCCCTCCATACAGAATAATAGGCCCCACATAGCCCTCCATACAGAATAATGGGTCCCACATAGCCCTCCATACAGAATAATGGGCCCCACATAGTCCTCCATACAGAATAATGGGCCCCACATAGCCCTCCATACAGAATAATGGGCCTCACATAGCCCTCCATACAGAATAATGGGCCCCACATAGCCCTCCATACAGAATAATGGGCCCCACATAGTCCTCCATACAGAATAATGGGCCCCACATAGCCCTCCATACAGAATAATGGGCCCCACATAGTCCTCCATACAGAATAATAGGCCCCACATAGCTCTCCATACAGAATAAGGTATCCCACCTAGTCCACCATACAAAACAATGTTCCCCACATAGCTCTTCATACAGAATAATGCCAGATAGTCCTCCATATAGTATAATGGGCCCCATTTTGACTTCCATATAGTCTTATGGGCCCCACCTAAATAATAATAATAATAATAACAATAATAATAAATACTCACCTTCCATTATCCCTCCAGTGCTCTGGTCTTGGAAGCGAGCGCTGTCAAGCTTTTCACTGCTTGGTACAGTGGGCGCAAAATGGTGACGTCATCACGCCCGCTGTGCTGGGACATCAGATGCAGAATGAAGGAGGAGAGAGTGGACGGCTTCCCTTTTTCATTGTTGCTTTCAATTGTATTGCAGGCCAAATAAAATAACCCTGTGGGAGAGAGTTGGCCCTTGGGCCAGGGTTTGACATATGTGCTCTAAGGGGTCTAACAACTGAGGATGTTATCGTCATAGGCGGGGGTAAAGAAAACTAAATTAGAGTCCGATTCTCAGGCCTAATTATTCGTGGAGCACTGAAAGACCTTGTGGTTGAGAATACTAGAAAAATGTCTTATCCCTTGATATCACTTGTTGATGGTGGTTCATGGTGGAACTGGCTTCATTCATTCTTTCGCTAGGGGGCCTTTTGGTTATAAGTTAACCCATTCATGGGATCATCATGTGACACATCACATGGACCTAAAAATAACATTAGCAGAACTATGTGACTTTGGTCCGCCACTGATTCCAAACTTAAAAGACCTTCGGAACTTTCTAGAGCACCCAAGCCTCTTCCACCACCGGGGAGCTTCCTCGCGACATTCTCAAGAGACAACCATTATCAAGTCAATGGCATCACAGCAACATTCTTTGTTCTATTCCCCGACTTCCCTTTTTATTTTTACACAAAGAACAAAGAAGAAAGTTTTATAGCTCTATAGATGTTGTAGAAGTCACCCCCCGGAATTTACTATAAATGTTTTTTTTTTAATTCCATGTTAGCAAATAATATCTGTGTGCTGTAAAGTGTGGTATGTGCATAAATAACAGCTGGGGGACGTGTGTTAGATGTTTGCCATTTCACATTCAGGCTTGGTCTAGAATTAATTGATGCTCTATCATACTAAATGGGAATCATTTTCTTTCTCCCTCTGCTCCCAATCAATGGAAGCTACAGAACGTGATGTTTGACAGCTTGTATCGTATACCTCCCCTGTTCCTGAAAAAAAAAAGTTATGTATCCACAAGATGGAAGTGTGTGTTATACATAGTTTATAGTCGGTGAAGTTGAAAATTGACGAGAGTGACAAGCACTTCCTCCGTGACAATGGCAAGATTCATCAAAATTTCGGGAAACTATTTGGTATTATTAACACACACACCACAGGGTTACCCTTGACTGCTGATATTTTTTATAACATTGCACTGTTTTTAGAGTTATTAAAACTTAATTAGATTTCGAAAAAAGGTACAAAAACCCCCCAAAGTTATAAAAATGTATAATAGTAAAACAGATAAAACATATGTCTCTTTAAGTGAGCATAGTTCTGATGCTTTATGAATTGGAAATGCTGGCAATGTACTCGACAATCCCTATTACAATGGCTCTGCCTGGTCTGCCTCTGCTAGCTACTGTGTTTTCCAGAAAATAAAACCTAGCCCAAAAATAAGCCCTAGCATGAGTTTACAGAATTTTTGGAGTATGCTCAAAATATAAGCCCTACTCCAAAAATAAACCCTAGTTACAGTCAGGCAGGGTATTAGGAGGAGTCAAACTACACAATTTCTCAGGACCCTCACTCTGTTACGGAGCCCAGCAGTTGCATTCCGAGGTTAAGATTGTTTAAAGAGAACCGCCCACCAGGATTTTCCTATATAAACTAAAGCCAGTGCTATCCTGGGGCTATCATATTGATTCCAAACATACCTTTAGTTGTGAGATCGGATGTATACTTTCTGAAATACAGACAAGTAAAGTTTGTGACATACACTGTTATCTGATTGATAGGTGCAATGGAACATCTAATAGGTGGGTCGGGTTTTGCTAGTTAGTTATGCCTCTGTCTGCCTGTCCTTCCTCCTCCTGTCCTTCATCCCTCCTTCTTCCCCCTGTAATAACAGATACAAGGAAGGAAGGACAGGCAGGCAGACAGGGGCAGGAATAACTAGCAGAAGCCAACCCACCTATTAGACATTCCGTTGCACCTATCAATCAAATAACAGTGCATTTTACAAACTTTACTTGCCTGTATTTCAGAAACTATACATCCAATCTCACAACTAAAGGTATGTATAGAATCAACATGATAGCACCAGTATAGCACTGGCTTTAGTTTACATATAAAAATCCTGGTGGTTGGTCCACTTTAAGGGCCTTTGATGACTTCACAGTCATCAAAGGTCTCTTAATTGCAGAGATCTAAAAGAACAGAACAGGACACAGGTAGGTATGCAGGACTGGCATTAGGGGGAAGGGAGAGCAAACTGGGCTCATGGAAAAAAAAATAGAGATCCCCTGAAAATAAGCCCTAGCCCATCTTTTGTAGCAAAAAATAATATAAGACCCTGTTGTTTTCAGGGAAACATAGTATGTATATATTAGAGCAGCTCCATTCATGGTGGATTTAACCTGTATATATATATTTTATAGTTGACCATTGATTCATTTGATATCTAACATACAGTATGTTAAGTATGGATAGTAAATACAGTAATGGCAAATGGCTGTCTCTTTTATTGATGTCTAAATAAAGATCTTAAAAAAACAGGACTTTGCCCTTTCTGCACAGTAAATTCAGTTTTAGAGCTCATGCACAGTATGATTTGGTGACATCCTTTCACCACCATTCTCCTCTGATACACTCGTGATTTCATGACATCCTTTGGCCACCATTCTCCACTGATACACTCATGATTTAGTGACATCCATTGACCACCATTTTCCACTGATACACTCATGATTTGGTCACATCCTTTAGCCTCCATTTTCCACTGATACACTCATGATTTGGTCACATCCTTTAGCCTCCATTCTCCACTGATACACTCATGGTTTGGTCACATCCTTTAGCCTCCATTCTCCACTGATACACTCATGGTTTGGTGACATCCTTTAGCCTCCATTCTCCACTGATACACTCATGGTTTGGTCACATCCTTTAGCCTCCATTCTCCACTGATACACTCATGGTTTGGTGACATCCTTTAGCCTCCATTCTCCACTGATACACTCATGGTTTGGTCACATCCTTTAGCCTCCATTCTCCACTGATCCACTCATGATTTGGTGACACCCTTTGGCCACCATTCTCCACTGATACACTCATGATTTGATGACATCCTTTGACCACCACTCTCCACTGATACACTCATGATTTGGTGAAATCCTTTGGCCACCATTTTCTACAGATACACTTATGATTTGCTGACAGCCTTTGGCAACCATTCTTCACTGATATACTCATGATTTGCTGATATTCTTTGGCCACCGTTCATTGATATACTCCTGATTTGGTGACATCCTTTGGCCACCATTCTCCAGTGATACACTCATGATTTGGTGACATCCTTTAGCCTCCATTCTCCACTGATACACTTATGATTTGGTGACATCCTTTAGCCTCCATTCTCCACTGATACACTTATGATTTGGTGACATCCTTTAGCCTCCATTCTCCACTGATACACTTATGATTTGGTGACATCCTTTAGCCTCCATTCTCCACTGATACACTTATGATTTGGTCACATCCTTTAGCCACCGTTCTCCACTGATACACTCATGATTTGATGACATTCTTTGGCCACCATTCTCCACTGATACAGTCATGATTTGGTGACATCCTTTGGCCACCGTTCTCCACTGATACACTCATGATTTGATGACATTCTTTGGCCACCATTCTCCACTGATACAGTCATGATTTGATGACATTCTTTGGCCACCATTCTCCACTGATACAGTCATGATTTGGTGACATTCTTTGGCCACTATTCTCTACTGATATACTCATGATTTGGTGGCATACTTTGGCCACCATTCTCCACTGATACACTCATGATTTGATGACATAATTTGGCCACCATTCTTCACGGATACATTCATGATTTAGTGACATCCTTTGGCCACCATTCTCCACTGATACACTCATGATTTGGTGACATCCTTTGACCTCCATTCTCCACTGATACACTCATGTTTGGTGATATTTTTTGACCTCCATTCTCCACTGCACTGATATACTCATGATTTGGTGACATCCTTTGGCCACCATTCTCCACTGATACACTCATGATTTGGTGACATCCTTTGACCACCACACATTCTCTATCTCAGCTCTTTATAAATTACTTGGCAGCACCCCACCATATCATTCACCCACTCTTTATTTTCGGATTTTTTTTCCCTAAAAGCAACTGTAAGCAGAAAACCCAGGTTAATTGGAAGCTTGGCGTTGCGTGCCTTCAGACTATGTCACGGCTCTTTCCCTTGTTTCCGGTTCTGTTGAGTACTTTGCTCTTTCAGTCACAGTCAAATTGGGAAGAGGTAGGGTGCCCTCCGAGGGAGCCATTCAAGATAAAATTGTACAGCTGTTCAGAGTTGCCGTAAATATCAGCTTTCAAAAGTATGCAGTCGATTCGTGGAGATATAATATCAGCACTTCACAGCCAAGTAGGCTCTGATGCCTGCTCCTCCAGCCTTGCAAAAAAGACTCCTACAGTTATTTCTTATGCATTCAGGAATGGAATTGAGAGAGAGCGAGAGACAGAGGTTTCAACTCCCCATACTCAATATTTAATAGAAACTGTGCATTTGTATGTGTTATTGGTTTGTACAATTACAAACTCATTTCATGGAAAGCGGACCTATTGCACTTATGTAAATATTTTTGATGAAGTCTGCACACATTGCACGAGCTGTCCCCAGTACACCAGTCAGCCTGTAAAATGCGAGCCTTGCTCTGTCACAGCTCTTTCTTGCTTATTGGACCAATAAATGAATTCACATTTGCAAGCTAGATAAATCCTTCAAATGTATTATTGATGCAAATAAATGAGGGTGCAGACTCTAGACAATACCTAATGGAGCTGACTCAAAGCCGGCTGCTTCTCCTGGAAGATGCCAGGTCTGCGTGCAAGAAAACTGATGCTGGTCTCATCCCTTAATAACCTTACTGTTTGGATCAGGATAGAGGAAGAGCATCAATTAATTATTACAGGGCTGCTAATGATATCTTGCAGTGGATTTGTGTTGTGTCCATTGGGGGTAATTGTAATGTAGAGACAATTATTCCGGCTAGATTTGCCTCCAGTAGGCTTTAAGGAAAGCTAACACCTTTTAATGGGTTGTGAGAATGATGTAGTAAAGTTTTTCAAAGGGGTTAACACTGATCAATATTAAAGTGAATTTCTACTTCCAATTTTCTGTGCTGATTTATTTACCTTTATTTATATACCTTTGTAATTACTAAAGAAAAATTTTTGTGACGCAAAATGCTTATTTTACTACGTACATATACTCCTGGAAGAAGCGCTACAAGTGCGAAACGTGCGTCGGAGAGGGTGTGGGACACCGTTACTTTTGTCTTTTGTTCCCCTGTAGGTATATCTGTTATTATTGTTCTCTTTTTGGTTTATTTTAACCATTGTATCTTTATAACTACACACTAGTGTAAAAAATTGTATCGTTAATCTATGTACAGTGCCTACAAGTAGTATTCAACCCCCTGCAGATTTAGCAGGTTTGATAAGATGCAAATAAGTTAGAGCCTACAAACTTCAAACAAGAGCAGGATTTATTAACAGATGCATAAATCTTACAAACCAACAAGTTATGTTGCTCAGTTAAATTTTAATAAATTTTCAACATAAAAGTGTGGGCCAATTATTATTCAACCCCTAGGTTTAGTATTTTGTGGAATAACCCTTGTTTGCAATTACAGCTAATAATTGTCTTTTATAAGACCTGATCAGGCCGGCACAGGTCTCTGGAGTTATCTTGGCCCACTCCTCCATGCAGATCTTCTCCAAGTTATCTAGGTTCTTTGGGTGTCTCATGTGGACTTTAATCTTGAGCTCCTTCCACAAGTTTTCAATTGGGTTAAGGTCAGGAGACTGACTAGGCCACTGCAACACCTTGATTTTTTCCCTCTTGAACCAGGCCTTGGTTTTCTTGGCTGTGTGCTTTGGGTCGTTGTCTTGTTTGAAGATGAAATGATGACCCATCTTAAGATCCTTGATGGAGGAGCGGAGGTTCTTGGCCAAAATCTCCAGGTAGGCCGTGCTATCCATCTTCCCATGGATGCGGACCAGATGGCCAGGCCCCTTGGCTGAGAAACAGCCCCACAGCATGATACTGCCACCACCATGCTTGACTATAGGGATGGTATTCTTGGGGTCGTATGCAGTGCCATCCAGTCTCCAAACGTCACGTGTGTGGTTGGCACCAAAGATCTCGATCTTGGTCTCATCAGACCAGAGAACCTTGAACCAGTCTGTCTCAGAGTCCTCCAAGTGATCATGAGCAAACTGTAGACGAGCCTTGACATGACGCTTTGAAAGTAAAGGTACCTTACGGGCTCGTCTGGAACGGAGACCATTGCGGTGGAGTACGTTACTTATGGTATTGACTGAAACCAATGTCCCCACTGCCATGAGATCTTCCCGGACCTCCTTCCTTGTTGTCCTTGGGTTAGCCTTGACTCTTCGGACAAGCCTGGCCTCGGCACGGGTGGAAACTTTCAAAGGCTGTCCAGGCCGTGGAAGGCTAGCAGTAGTTCCATAAGCCTTCCACTTCCGGATGATGCTCCCAACAGTGGAGACAGGTAGGCCCAACTCCTTGGAAAGGGTTTTGTACCCCTTGCCAGCCTTGTGACCCTCCACGATCTTGTCTCTGATGGCCTTGGAATGCACCTTTGTCTTTCCCATGTTGACCAAGTATGAGTGCTGTTCACAAGTTTGGGGAGGGTCTTAATTAGTCAGAAAAGGCTGGAAAAAGAGATAATTAATAGAAAACATGTGAAGCTCATTGTTCTTTGTGCCTGAAATACTTCTTAATACTTTAGGGGAACCAAACAGAATTCTTGTGGTTTGAGGGGTTGAATAATAAATGACCCTCTGAATAAACTTTTCACAATTTAAAAAAAAAATTAAAATAGAAATAACATTCTTTTTTGGTGCAGTGCATTTCACACTTCCAGGCTGATCTACAGTCCAAATGTCACAATACCAAGTTAATTCCGAATGTGTAAACCTGCTAAATCTGCAGGGGGTTGAATACTACTTGTAGGCACTGTATATACCATTATAACTTTATGTATACGGGGTGATTTCTACATACATTTTTTTTAATTTTCTATAATTTTTTTTTTATTTTTTTTTTATCTGGTGTTCCCAATATAATATATTTTGATACATACGTACCCTTTTTTGAGGGACCTGTTCTCCTGAGACAATCTGAATATTTTTTAATGTTTTATAGTTAATAAAAGTAAATTTTTATGCAAATTGTATTTATTGTTGGTGGTTTATATCTCAGTGTTTCTATTCCCTTATATTGATATATATTCTTGGTGTTGATGACTACGTACATATAGTTATATGATGAAAATTGATTACATGCAGCCACCACTAGGAGGAGCATATGAACTTCCTGCATACTGAGTTATTAAAGGGGATGTCCACTACTTGATCAAGCCCTTTTCATTCCCCTTGTTCGTCCCATAAAAATAAATGAGCCTATACTCACCTCTGGTGCAGCCGCGGTTTCAGCGATGCCCAAAACCTCACTGCCGGGGCTAATCAGCACCTGGCGTCTGTCTCACCAGCTTTGCACATCTGAGCAGGATGCGAGTGCAGCGCTGACTTCCTGCTAAAATGTGCGAAGGCAGGGAGGAGGAAGCCGGCAGTGATTGTACGTGGGGCTCGCATGTCACAACAATGTCACGTGGGTCCCGGGAACGCGACTTTAGACTTTATTGGAAGTGCAGCCGCATCGAAGGTGAGTACAGGCTTATTTATTTTTCTGGGGCAACAAGAGGAATGAGAAGGGGTTGGTCAAGTAGTAGACAACCCCTTTAAAAAGAATCTGTCACCAGGTTTTTGCCATCTGAGAGCAGCATAATGTAGAGACAGAGACTCTGATTCCAGCGATTTGTCACTTACTGAGCTGTTTGCTGTCATTTTGATAAAATCAATGTTTTCTCTGCTGCAGATATAACATTTATTTGAATGTGGAGATCTATAATCCTGCCCACACCACTGATTGGCAGCTTTATGCCCAAACAGTATACAGCTGCCAATCAGCGGTGGTGACGTGGATGTACAGAGCACATGAAGCCAAGTAGTCCTCCACTGCTGATTAAACAGTAATTTTATCAAAACTACACTAAACAGCCCAGTAAGCGATACATCGCTGGAATCAGGATTTCTGTCCCTACATTATGATGCTCTCAGACTAGGTGGCAAAAATATGCTGACAGAGTCCCTTTAAAGGGACTCTGTCAGCAGGTTTCTGCAATTAAATCTGAGGATAGCATGCTGCAAGAATTAGAACAGAACATTCAGCCAATGCATGTCTTATCTCAGTCTGTTTTTTTGTTTTTTTTTTTTTGTTTACCTGCAATGTTACCTTAAGCCTCTTATCTCTATCATTAGTGGATCTCAGCAGCATGTGAGCTCTGGTCCGACTCCACCCCTTTATGTGATTAGCAGCTTCTGTCTATGAAAATGTACATTGAGAGCCTCCCAGATCTCTGCTACATGCAAAATCTAAAATCTTTTACTGTGTCAGAACGGCTGCAGCCAGTAATCTAAGTGATACATCATTGAACTCAGGATCTCTTTGCCTACATCATACTGCTCTCAGATAAGATAGCAAAAACCTGCTGACAGATTCCCTTTGATGAGCTCAGTCTAGAGCTCCATGATGTTTTTGTTATTCAGCAATATATTTTGCATTTGATGGACAGAATGACAAGAATTTCACGGACAAGTAATGTAAATAATATCTGTATAATGGTCACAGTATACGCATATCATTGTGTATACCACCTTAAAATTATAGGTTTAGTGCTACATACTGAAAAACATATCTACGATTCTACAAAATGTTCCAAAGATCTACACGACGGTAAACTTACAGGCAGCCCCTTTAAGAAGCACCTTGTTAAAATCACTTCACACATTTTATCTATCTGAACGGAGGAAATGCAGGCATCAATATAATGGAAAGATGGGGCTGATTAATGATCCTGTTGCGTCTTTTCACAGCAGGGACCCAATAGGAACATTGTTCAATTCCCGGCATGAGGCTACGTTAGCTTCCAACAGCAAAGAGATATGACTGGAGTTTTAAACAAGGACAGACATTATTATTCGCATAGTTATTTAACTTCTAAGTGGCAATATCTGTTTACGTAAATATTTATCTATTTATATCATATCTATCAGTTCACCTATCTGTCTATCTTCATTTTTATATAATAATATTTTTGTATTTCTTTAGCACCAACATATACCACGGCACTGTAAAAACAAGATAAGACGATAGGGAGTGATACATAATTCAGTATATACCAAGAGGAGTGAGGATCCTGCTCCTAAGCTTACAATCTAGGAGGAAATAGGGGCGACTCATAAGGAAAAAATAAAGTGTTTGTCTTATAAACTGGAATAAATAGAGGCATTCATATAATGCTGCATGAACCGGTCACCAGCCAGCATATATACAAATACAGATACAAAATGTGTGGAAGAGAGAACAGGGGATGGTTAGTTAGATTAGTGAGATGATGTGAGTTCCCAAGCTAAAGCAATGTGTTGAACTGTGGATACTGGGAGTTAATAAAATTGTCGGGTTTAGCGCATTCCAGAAAACTGGTGCAGCACAAGAGAAATCCTGTAGAAGGAAGTGCAAGGTACGGATTATAGAGAATGTGAGTCTCAGGTTATTAGTGGACCAGAAAGGATGGGTAGTATGGAAGACAGATGGGAGGAAGGAGATGTAGGGCAATGTCGAATTGTGGAGAGCAGTATGAACTAAAGTGATATACGGTACTTTTAAAGGAGAGTGGGGGATCATTTGACTTAATTTTTGTTTAAAAAATAAATAAATAAACAGATGAGGGAAAAAAATCATTTTTTTAAACAACAGTGGGGGATCATTTCATTTATTTCCATGTAGGTGAATGTGTGTTTATATGTCTGCATAGTGTATGTTTGTGTGTGTATATGTGTGCATTATGTAATGTAAATGAGTGTATGTGAATTCCATATAAGTGAATATGTGTGTTTATGTCTGTATAGTGTATGTTTGTGTGTATACTTGTGCATTATATAAATGAGCGTATCTGAATGGTAAATAAAAAAGAAAAAAAAAGAAAAGATGAGAAAAAAAATAACACTTTTAAAGGACAGTGCGGGATCATTTGCCTTCATTTCTGGTAAAAATAAATAAATAAATAAACAGATGACAAAAAAAGAAAGATTTTTTTAAAGGATAGTGGGGGGGATCATTTGACTTAATTTTGGGTAAAAACAAATAATGAAAAACAATTATTATATATACGGTATATAAAAAAAAAAGATCCACTTTTAATGTATTTTTTTAATGGGTGAAAAAGTGCAGCTGTGATTTTTGAATCCTGTAAAAAAAAAATTAAATGGATATGTGCACAACAAACAGTATGTCAAACACTCACCCATTTTTCCCCCATTATTTTTGATGTAAATAGATTGTATCCATTTTAATACAATTTTTCCAGTACAAACTACAGCACAAAAGTGTGGTGTGATACCGGTCTTACATAGATGAGTAACACAATTCCCAGTTCTATAGGAGTGTGCTATCCATTACACTGTTCAGCAAGCTAGGATCTTTTTTTCTTTCTTTTTTGGCATCAGGTTTTCCCTTTTGCAGTTTTCTCGGTGGATCCCAGCTTCAGAAAGTTGCATTGTGGTGACTGTTCTATGAGTCCCATGTCATTGGCGTCTCGCTAAAAGAGCACAATCCCATTGCTATTCACCATGCATAGCATTCACATGTCACTCGATAGTAAGCCAAACAATTGATGGTAGAAGCCGGTGATTGAATGTCTGCTCCGGATAAGTGAATGACATCCTGCAGAGGATAAAATAAGAGAATGAAATAGATGCATGAATGAAGGGAGGTCAGTGTAGTTAAGAAGAATGAGGGAAAACATCAGGGGAATGAAGAAATTAGGCGGCCAAGGGAGAGATGGAATTGTTAGCTGAGATCAGTTCATGAGCTGACACTTGTGTTTTATTGTGGTCACATCTAAAATAACAGGCGGGTGTGAGAGGTCCCTTATATGTGTAGTAGTGTGAGTCTTCATAAATGTATCAGAGCCTATGTGTGTTATAGAAATAAGTATTCCTGAATTCCATAGCATATATGAATTCCATGTAGGTGAATGTGTGTTTATATGTCTGCATAGTGTATGTTTGTGTGTATATGTGTGCATTATGTAATGTAAATGAGTGTATGTGAATTCCATATAAGTGAATATGTGTGTTTATATGTCTGTATAGTGTATGTTTGTGTGTGTATATGTGTGCATTATATAAATGAGCGTATATGAATTCCATGTAGGTGAATGTGTGTTTATGTTTGTATAGTGTATGTTTGTGTGTGTATATGTGTGCATTATATAAATGAGCGTATATGAATTCCATGTAGGTGAATGTGTGTTTATATGTTTGTATAGTGTATGTTTGTGTGTGTATATGTGTGCATTATATAAATGAGTGTATATGAATTTCATATAGGTAAATATGTGTGTTTATATGTTTCTAGAGCGCATGTTTGTGTGTGTATTTGTGTGTATTATATATGAGCATATATGAATTCCATGTAGGTGAATGTGTGTTTATATGTTTGTATAGTGTATGTTTGTGTGTATTATATAAATGAGTGTATGTGAATTTCATGTAGGTGAATGTGTGTTTATATGTCTGCATAGCGTATGTTTGTGTGTATATGTGTGCATTATATAAATGAGTGTATGTGAATTCCATATAGGTGAATATGTGTATTTATATGTTTGTATAGTGTATGTTTGTGTGTGTATATGTGTGCATTATATAAATGAGCGTATATGAATTCCATGTAGGTGAATGTGTGATTATATGTTTGTATAGTGTATGTTTGTGTGTATATGTGTGCATTATATAAATGAGCGTATATGAATTCCATGTAGGTGAATGTGTGTTTATATGTTTGTATAGTGTATGTTTGTGTGTATTATATAAATGAGTGTATGTGAATTTCATGTAGGTGAATGTGTGTTTATATGTCTGCATAGTGTATGATTGTGTGTATGTGTGCATTATATAAATGAGTGTATGTGAATTCCATATAGGTGAATATGTGTATTTATATGTTTGTATAGTGTATGTTTGTGTGTATTATATAAATGAGTGTATGTGAATTCCATGAATTCCATATAGGTGAATGTGTGTTGATATATTTGTGTGTATGTAGTATATGTGTTCACAGTTTATATTTGCATGTTTATATGTCTGTATGTTCAAGTGGTATGTATGTATCTATATGTTTGTGCGTATAGTAACTCTCTACCCGGACTAATAGAATGAAGCATTGGGATTTTACTTGGACTTCTCCATCTTCTCACCTATAGAACATGTTTTTCTGCTCCTGTTTTCCAATTAAGTGAATTAATTTGTTTCATTATCCTTATGAATTATCTTACGATCTGGGTGAGTCAAAAGGGAATGGAAGGTAAGGAAGAACATGCCTGTATATTTTTACAGTGCCATAAATCAACACTTTCCATTGGAGCTATCTGTGGGGAACGTCTCCGACATGGATGGAAAGCATACATACAGCATATAGTTAACCTTGGGCATTATTTCCTTTTCCAAAACTGACCATCAACTCTAAGTCCAGCAACTTAAAAGGTTAGTTCCATCTTCAACATTCTATCCCAGTAGTAGGTTTAATAATACTAATATTAACATATACCTCCAATTAGGAATGTAGTATAGCTCTCCTGATATAGCCATGTCTCTTACTTCGTGTGCAGGGCATTGTAGTCTAGGTATCCATGGTTACGACCACAAGCAATTAATAACTGTCACTATATGAGTGGATGTAACCATGGATAACTAAGCTACAATGCACTGCATGGTGTGATAATAATAATTTTAGCAAATAACTCCAATTGTAAATGAAGTATAGTTCTCCTGATTAGCCATGTCTCTTACTTCATGTGCTGGGCATTGCAGCATAGTTATCCATGGTTACATCTACTCATATAGTGACAGTTATTAGTTGCTTGTGGTCGTAACCATGGATAGCTAAGCTACAATGCCCTGCACATGAGGTAAGAGATATAGATAATCAGGAGAACTTGTTACGAGGGTATCCTCCTATTTCTGGTGTTAGGACATCACAGTGCAGGGCTTCATACACACTTGCTCAAGTTAATACTGCAGACTGTGCAGATTCTCCTTTATCCAGCGCTGCTAGGGGTAAGTGGATCCTCTGATCTCCTAAACTCTGAATGTGAGCAATAGTCAGCTGTCCTCTACTTCTAATCAGTTCAAAGACTTTTCTCCCAGTCCAGGTAATAGCTGGTGATAGTTTCTGCTATTCTTGCCTCTAGAGGGAACCTGTGAGCTGAGGACTAGGAAGACATTCAGAGAATGTTTGTTGTGTGAAAGTTCTGTTGTTTTCCAGTCATTAGTCCTGTTTGGGTTTCCCCTGGTCCGTTCCTCATTATTACCTCTTGTCATTTGGAGTGCTTTGTATGATTGCTGTTTATTTTACCCCTGCCTGTCTAATCCTTTCTGTGTCTTTAATCTAGAGCAGGACTAGCGTTCCCACTGCCCTGCTCACTAGACAGGGCTGAGTCCAGGAAAAAACAGAAATAGGCTCGTGATCAGCGACATTGTGAAAGAACCCCTATAGGGATGTTAGGGAGTGCAGGGATCAGCCTCAGGTGAGTTTAGGAGGTGACCCTGCTCCCCTTTCCCTAGCACAAGGGATTAACGTTGTATTGTGTACCCTGTGTGTTGCGGCGCTCACCAGGGCTTCCCATGTATCTGGTGGAACCCCGGTAGTGACTGCGTGACAGAACTATACTGCATTTCTAACTGGAGTTATTTGCTAAAATTATTATTATTACACTATGGAGGGCATTGCAGTGTAGGTATCCATAGTTACGTCCACTCATATAGTTACAGTTAATAGTTGATTATGGCCGTAACCATGGATACCTAAGCTGCAATTCCCTGCACATGAGGTAAGAGACATGGCTATATCAGGAGAACTTTACTACATTTCTAATTGAAGGCATTTGCTAAAATTATTATTATCACACCATGCAGGGCATTGCAGCTTAGTTATCCATGGTTATGTCCACTCATATAGTGACAGTTATTATTTTCTCCTGGTCTTAACCAGGATACCTAGACTGCAATGCCCTGCACATAAGGTAAGAGACATGGTTACGTCTACTTATATAATGACAGTTATTGGTTGCTTGTGGTCGTAACCATGGATACCTAAAGTCCTGCAATACCCTGCACATGAGGTAAGCGACATGGCTAATCAGGAGAACTATACTACATTTCTAATTGGAGGTATTTGTTAATTTTATTATGATGCCTACTACATATTGGGATAGGATCTTGGAGATGGGAATACCCCTTTAACTAAGTTTTTCTTGTGTTCTGCACAGTATAGGCAGGGACAGTATAAAACTAAAAGAAAACGGTAATCCAGCACAATTTTGAATGTAGCTCTAGAAGTAAAATAGGTATATGACTTGATACAATACAATATTACAAAATATAGCAAAGTAGACATAATATTTGCAAAGTGTGCTAGACAATATTTTACATTTTTAGCTTCTTCGGAGAAATCTTTGCATTTCTTTCACATAATTGACAGTTTTATAGGCTGGTGCTACGCCTCAGCAGTATCGGCAACCTTTTACCCAGTGCTGCTAATGTCTGTCCAATGTATATATTGTTTATCACTTCGGGAGATCACTAAATAGATATCAATACCAGACAATTGCTGGTGATTATTCCTTGTCTTCACATTCTCTTCTTGTCTCCTTCGTTGTGCATCATTACCTCAATTTGGCCAAATTTCAGCCTGAATAATATATGTAGAATTTTTCTTTTTCAATAGATTTATTGATTTTAGATTTTCAGGAGAAGAGGCGTAAAGGTTAAGGGATATAGTGAGCGTTCCTGGAGTCATGATGGATGGGCACTATGAGCCGAGACGTGACTCCGTCCTGAGCGAGATATCAGGTGCCTGTTACAATTGATGAAAACAACAAATCTAAACTGTATTCTGGGGTCTCATATGATGCGACACTTATATTTAGGAATTTCTGATCTTCTGTAAATCAGAATATTATAATTTATCCAACTTGGGTTTTAATTCTTGCTGGCTACAAGTAAATGGAAACATTAATTAGAAATCATAGATTAAAACAAAAACAAATATCCAACTGAAATTAAATGTGTAGAACTTATTACAAGTCGGAGCCGATATATAGACGACTTGTTACAAGTTCCTTTATTTTTTTTTTCTCCTGGATAGTTTAAGTTTTTAGGCTCAGGGTGTAAATGAATATTTCTTAATACCGCAAGCAGAGATCTTGAAAATGGAGAGGAACTGGAAAGCAAAGTAGATTAGAAAGTTGAGCAGGTGGATAAAACAAGTGCGTATCAACTAATGGTAAATCAATACCATATGGAGGTGTCATGCCAGATATTTTTTTTTAGAATTTATGTATCAGTTTCTCTACTGCTGTCTGTGACACAACACTCTATTATGATCGAGCATTCCTTAAAACATTGGGCTTAAGGGCTGAAAAAATATTATACTTCACGTTTTGGTAATAATACTTCCTATGAACTATGTGTTTCTCACACCATGGGGTGGTTGCATGTAGTCCTTACAAAAATGGATTTTCCTTGGGGGAAAAAAATGAAACACCTCTCTCCAGGTATAATGACAGAAATCAGAAGAGAGGCCAGGGGAGGTTAAAATAGAAGCTAGTTGGCAGAAAAATAGATTTATCATTTCGACATCTGTTCAGGCTCTCTGGAAAAAAAAAAAGAGATACTTGTCAGCGCTAGGCAATGGGGTTCTGTCTTTGTGTTTGGCAACATTTTCAATGATTGTTATACTGTAAAATATAAAGGAACTGTCTAAGAGCTCATATACATGGCGGGATCACTGCTCTATTGTATATGTCACCAAAATAGTGCTAACATAAAGGTACATGAGGATTATACCATACCTCAACATGGAAACACAGAATCTTTGGAGACACAGAATATTTCTGTCAGCCTCTGTGTCGTCTTCATGGAATGCCATATAGGTTATTATTAATAGTTTAAAAAGTGCTCTATATATAAATCTATCTATTTACCTACCTATTATTCATCTCTCTATCCATCTATCTATCTATCCATCTATCTACAGATTCAAATTCAAAGAATATGGGAGAACTAAACACATATACGTTTTGCCAAAGCAAGTGTACAATAGGGAATAGGGATAGGGATTGTATGGATGATGGGTGTGGACTGTAGGAAGGATGGATGAGGGCACATCCAGGGTGAGGACTGTAGGAAGGATGGATGGGGGCACATCCAGGGTGGGGACTGTAGGAAGGATGGATGGGGGCACATCCAGGGTGGGGACTGTAGGAAGGATGGATGGGGGCACATCCAGGGTGGGGACTGTAGGAAAGATGGATGGGGGCACATCCAGGGTGGGGACTGTAGGAGGGATGGATGGGGGCACATGCAGGGTGGGGACTGTAGGAAGGATGGATGGGGACACATCCAGGGTGGTAACTGTAGGAAAGATGGATGGAGGCACATCCAATGTTGGGAACTGTAGGAAGGATGGATGGAGGCACATCCAATGTTGGGGCTACTGAAAGTCCATGGCTTATCATAGTTCTCTTTCTTGAAGTCTATGACATTCGCTCACATACCGCGCTGCTATCTCCGCTGCGCTCTCTTCTTCCCCAAGCAGGATATATGTTTTCTCTTCCTCCTTCATGGAGCTGAAATCTGGGAAGAGATGGGAGAGTCTCCTGAAGTGAGTGTCCCTCACTGCTGAGTACTTAGTGCAGTGTAGCAGGAGGTGGGTTTCATCCTCCAGGGCCTCCAGGTCACAGTGTTGGCACAGTCTGTCCTCCCTGGGCTTGTAGCTCTGCTTGTGTTGGCCGGATTCGATGGCTAGACTGTGGGCACTGAGTCTATATCAGCTCAGGCTTCTGCGGTCTCTGGGGTCTGTGACTTTCTCCAGATATGGGGCCAGTCTGTAGTCTTTCTGTAGACTTTGGTACATGGTCATTTTCTCTGAGGTGATGATATCAGTTCTGCAGTTACTGACATACCTCTCCTGGCCCTCGTCTACCATCTTCCTGATTCTGGCTTTTGTCAGGCTGCTGTGATTGGCGATTTAGTCCAGTTTGGTTTGGGGGAGCTGTTACGAGGGACCTGGTTCATCTGAACCACTTATATGTATCAGGGCTTTATGCTGATGGGAGCTTGGATTGCTACTCTGTAGGTGAGCCTGAAATGACAGTGCCCTCTTTAGAACTGCTAGGTGTAAAGGGAATCTATCTATCTATCTATCTTTCTATTATCTTTATACCTGTCTTCATTCTTTCTTTCTATCTATCTATCAATCATAAAATAGAGAGAACAATTTATAACTATGTATTCATACAAAGCCTATATATATATTTATTAATTTTATTTTACTTACTAATGTATATTTGCCCTCCCGTCTAAGCTGGGCACACTACCATATGCCCTCTCTATCAGCTTTAATCAACCCTACTCAAGCGTTTTGCCAATATTCTGTAATAGGAAATAAAGTTTGTTTATGTCACTTTTTTGGTTAGGGTGCTCGGTAATAGTATGGTGTTAAAGCCAATGGTGAGAAATCATTTAGCCAAGAAGTTTTCTATTATAAACTCACCCAATAATCCCTCACTAAATCCATACATGCTATTTTTGCTAAAAATAATTCATGACTTACACCATCTGTACCTGGTGAATCTTTCTAGGGACCATTTAGCCACAAACTAAAACCTCTATCGGAGTTTATTTAGATCATTGGTGGTTTTGAGCTCCCATCATTTTTGGGAACTAGTTTCTGATACCCTCTTTGGGTTGGGTGGTCCATGTATACATTTATGTTGCATCAATGGTCTTAACTACCATAAAACACAGTCTGGATACTCTGGTAGCCAAGATCTTCTATGAATTGAGTGGGCCATGGTTATCAGCTATATAAACTTTTCTCCTCTTAAGAAACACAATCAAAAATTCTATCAGTTGACTATAATAAAAAGCGTAAAACCATAACATACACAAGAAAATATAATATGACGCCACAGCGAGGTGGTACATGTTATAGAGTCTGCATTTGCCATGTTGATTTCACAAATACTTTGCCAAGAGCATGAGGGCATGTGCCAAATTCAAGGACTTCTTGAAAATATCATGGACTCATTTGGATTTATGAAAATGTGTCTTTTCGCAGATACATTTTTCCAAGAGCCAAGACAGTTGCATTTATATACATCAAACCGATCCACAAGCATCCTTAGTCATTTCCACACATTTTAATGTCAGCGTACTACAGGCATCTATACTTAATTCCCCATGCCCTGTAAATTGATGAGCCAGCAAAATAAGTACCCTCTGATGGCACGCAGCGTATAACTTACACAACAACACTCATTTACAAAGTTCACCATCACAAAATGATTAGTCTTTCGAGACGTGACCTTTTTCACTTCAAGTTCTTACTTATTTCTTCTCTCCTCCTTATAAATCACAATCTATATTTTAGCTGGGAAGAGGTATCTTTATGTATTTGTTTTGTCGACATTGCTGAATTCCCATAAATATTGGTTATCAACCGCGCAGGTTGGGTCTTCTCGATGCAGTGGTTTGATCCAAACTTGTTTATTACTCTTTTGTTTTGAAGACACTGCTGAATTCATATAAATATTACTTATCAACCCCGCATGTTGGGTCTTCTTAGATGAGGTGGTTTGATGCAACTTACTCATTTGTTTTGACTACATTTCTGAATTCCCATAAATATTGGTTATCAACCACACAGGTACGATCTTCTCGGATGGAGTGGTTTGATCCAAATTGTTTGTTTATTACTTATTTGTTTTGTCGACATTGCTGAATTCCCATAAATATTGCTTATCAACCGTGAAGGTTGGGTCTTCTTGGATGGAATGCTTTGATCCAAATTACTCATTTGTTTTGGCAACATTTCTGAATTTCCATAAATATTGGTTATAAACTGCGCAGGTTAGGTTTTCACGGATGGGGTGGTTTGATCCAAAATGTTTGTTTATTACTCATTTGTTTTGCCAACATTGCTGTGGCTCAGGTAGGGGCACGTTATCACACATTTGGTTGGGATGTAACAGAATATACAATTTCTGGATTCAGGTTTTTACAATCTACTACCAAATGACAGGAGAAAACATAGCACCCTCCATAAAGATTGCTCTTCTTTCTATTCTACCCGGCTCATTGGGGCGTCAAAAGAAGCGCCTTTTGCGGTTCTTTTTGATTGCGGCCAGAGCAGTCATCCCAAGATACAGGATGTCCACAGTGACCCCTGGAATGGGGGAATGGCAGGCGGAGCTATCTCATCTGTGCCATATGGAGGAACTTTCATCTTGGTTTACGCACCAACGAGAAGTTTATCAGACTCTGGCAGCCGTGGATCATGTTCGAGGAGTCCCCTGCCTTCCGGGATCTGTTCCAGTGACAGCACACTTATAACTCCCCTTTTACCTCCTTCCCTAGTCCCCTTGTGAATGTTTTCCCCACCCTTCCTTTCTCTCTATTCTGCTATGGACACACTCTCTAACATAGCCGCTTTCTAGTATGGTATAGCATATAGATCGGTGGGCTTAGCTATGCAAAAGCAGAAAATGAAACACTATAGCAACATGTAAATACGAAACTGTCACAAGGGTTCTGGGAGACCAAGAGATAGAGCAGATAAACTAGCAAATCCGAAATAAAAATATATATTGGTCAGTAAGTGTATTATGAGGGCTATATATGTACCAAGGGCAGTGGCTCACCTAAGGAAACTGTAGTGGCAAATCGTCTCTTCTCTTTTTTCTGTATGTATGTTATACTAGCTGTACTACCCGGCTTTGCCCGGGTTAATAACTGTTGTTAACAAAATAGAATGTATTAACAAAAATGTATTCTGCACACAAAAACCACAAAACAAATAGATATAAATGTAATTATTAAAAGGCAAAAACTAAGCTAATAGAAGCATTTCACAACATATATTTCAACACCACAGATATTCCACACAGATTTAACTAAATTGGCCAAGTAATGTGCTCCGTCTGTCTCTTTCCTCGTCTGTCTCTATCAAGATCTGTGTCTTTCCCCATCTATCTTTGTCTGTCTCTCTGGTTGTCTCCTCCTTCCCTGTCTGCCTGTCTCTGTCCCTGTCTGTCTCTTTCCCCATCTGTCTCTTTCCAGGTCTGTCTCTTTCCAGGTCAGTCTCTTTCCAGGTCAGTCTCTTTCCAGGTCTGTCTCTTTCCAGGTCTGTCTCTTTCCAGGTCTGTCTCTTTCCCCATCTGTCTCTTTCCCCATCTGTCTCTTTCCCCTTTCCCCGTCTGTCTCTTTCCCCGTCTGTCTCTTTCCCCGTCTGTCTCTTTCCAGGTCTGTCTCTTTCCAGGTCTGTCTCTTTCCAGGTCTGTCTCTGTCTGTCTATTTCCCCATCTGTCTCTCTCTTTCACCGTCTGTCTCTGTCTGTCTCTTTCACCGTTTGTCTCTGTCTGTCTCTTTTCCTGTCTGTCTCTCTGTCTGTCTCTCTGTTTGTCTCTGTCTGTCTCTCTCTATCCGTCTCCCCACCGACATCTTATTACCTCACATATAAGCTTCTTATACTATGAATGTCTTTTGTTCCTATAGCAACCAATCTCAGCTCCTACTAATAACCTGTAGTTCCAGGCTCCATTTACTTTAATGGAGCCATGTTTTTTGGAGAGTAATTAAAGCGCGGGGGTACATTTTCCTGTCAAAACATAGTCCACGATGTTCCCTTGGTCACATGGGGATTCTGTGCAAAATTTCTTGATTGTAAATGCGACGGTGCGGATACACTTTTCTTTCACTTTTTCCCCATTATGTAGATAGGGGCAACATTGATTGGTAAATTGGAACGCGCGGGGTTAAAATTTCGTCTCACAACATAGCCTATGACGCTCTCGGGGTCCAGACGTGTGAGTGTGCAAAATTTTGTGGCTGTAGCTGCGACGGTGCAGATGCCAATCCCGGACATACATACATACAGTTAGGTCCAGAAATATTTGGACAGTGACACAATTTTCGCGAGTTGGGCTCTGCATGCCACCACATTGGATTTGAAATGAAATCTCGACAACAGAATTCAAGTGCAGATTGTAACGTTTAATTTGAAGGTTTGAACAAAAATATCTGATAGAAATTGTAGGAATTGTACACATTTCTTTACAAACACTCCACATTTTAAGAGGTCAAAAGTAATTGGACAAATAAACCAAACCCAAACAAAATATTTTTATTTTCAATATTTTGTTGCGAATCCTTTGGAGGCAATCACTGCCTTAAGTCTGGAACCCATGGACATCACCAAACGCTGGGTTTCCTCCTTCTTAATGCTTTGCCAGGCCTTTACAGCCGCAGCCTTCAGGTCTTGCTTGTTTGTGGGTTTTTCCGTCTTAACTCTGGATTTGAGCAAGTGAAATGCATGCTCAATTGGGTTAAGATCTGGTGATTGACTTGGCCATTGCAGAAGGTTCCACTTTTTTGCCCTCATGAACTCCTGGGTAGCTTTGGCTGTATGCTTGGGGTCATTGTCCATCTGTACTATGAAGCACCGTCCGATCAACTTTGCGGCATTTGGCTGAATCTAGGCTGAAAGTATATCCCGGTACACTTCAGAATTCATCCGGCTACTCTTGTCTGCTGTTATGTCATCAATAAACACAAGTGACCCAGTGCCATTGAAAGCCATGCATGCCCATGCCATCACGTTGCCTCCACCATGTTTTACAGAGGATGTGGTGTGCCTTGGATCATGTGCCGTTCCCTTTCTTCTCCAAACTTTTTCTTCCCATCATTCTGGTACAGGTTGATCTTTGTCTCATCTGTCCATAGAATACTTTTCCAGAACTGAGCTGGCTTCATGAGGTGTTTTTCAGCAAATTTAACTCTGGCCTGTCTATTTTTGGAATTGATGAATGGTTTGCATCTAGATGTGAACCCTTTGTATTTACTTTCATGGAGTCTTCTCTTTACTGTTGACTTAGAGACAGATACACCTACTTCACTGAGAGTGTTCTGGACTTCAGTTGATGTTGTGAATGGGTTCTTCTTCACCAAAGAAAGTATGCGGCGATCATCCACCACTGTTGTCATCCGTGGACGCCCAGGCCTTTTTGAGTTTCCAAGCTCACCAGTCAATTCCTTTTTTCTCAGAATGTACCCGACTGTTGATTTTGCTACTCCAAGCATGTCTGCTATCTCTCTGATGGTTTTTTTCTTTTTTTTCAGCCTCAGGATGTTCTGCTTCACCTCAATTGAGAGTTCCTTAGACCGCATGTTGTCTGGTCACAGCAACAGCTTCCAAATGCAAAACCACACACCTGTAATCAACCCCAGACCTTTTAACTACTTCATTGATTACAGGTTAATGAGGAAGACGCCTTCAGAGTTAATTGCAGCCCTTAGAGTTCCTTGTCCAATTACTTTTGGTCCCTTGAAAAAGTGGAGGCTATGCATTACAGAGCTATGATTCCTAAACCCTTTCTCCGATTTGGATGTGAAAACTCTCATATTGCAGCTGGGAGTGTGCACTTTCAGCCCATATTATATATATAATTGTATTTCTGAACATGTTTTTGTAAACAGCTAAAATAACAAAACTTGTGTCACTGTCCAAATATTTCTGGACCTAACTGTACATACATACATACATACATACACACATTCAGCTTTATATATTAGATATTCTTCTTTTGAAAAATTTCAATAAAAACGGATTGGTTAAAAAAAAAATATATGGGTTATCAACCACGCAGGTTGGGTCTTCTCGGATGGGGTGGTTTGATCCAAGCTGTTTGTTAAGCGGGCTTTACACACTGCGATATCGGTCCCGATATCGCTAGTGTAGGTACCCGCCCCCATCTGTTGCGCGACACGGGCAAATCGCTACCCGTGCCGCACAATATCGCCCAGACCCGTCACACATACTTACCTGCCCGGCGACGTCGCTGTGACCGGTGAACTGCCTCCTTTCTAAGTGACGTCACTGAGCGGCCGCCCAATAGCAGCGGAGGGGCGGAGCTGAGCGGGACGTAACATCCCGCCCACCTCCTTCCTTCCGCATAGCGGCCGGGAGGCAGTTAAGGAGAGCTTCCTCGTTCCTGCGACGTCACACGGAGCGATGTGTGCTGCCGCAGGAACGAGGAACAACCTCGTGCTGCAGTAACGATTTTTGAGAATAGACTCCCATGTCACCGATGAGCGATTTTGCACGTTTTTGCAACGATGGAAAATCGCTCATCGGTGTCACACGCAACGGCATCGCTAATGCGGCCGGATGTGCATCACCAATTCCGTGACCCCAACGACTACGCATTAGCGATGTCGTAGCGTGTAAAGCCCCCTTTAATTATGACAAAAATTCCTTTGGACAACTCATGATGATGCTCTCACTTGTTTTAAGACTCTGGCAGTTGGATGTCATCAGATATTGATGTCTTTCAGTGCTGGGTGACTAGATTCTTTGAGAAACCCCTGGTCCTAGTATCAGGTATGAACGGTTTTCATCTGAACACTGCAAAGACAGGCAAGAAAAAACCCTGCCTGCATCTTTATTAGTTCCTTCTCACTGTTTGTCAGGTTAACTCATTACCTAATAACCCCGAGGCTCAGCATTTCAGACGAGGTTTGTTTTGATAGTAAGCCGAAGTTTTCTGAAAATAAGACATTAGAAAGTGCAAAGATTTTATTTTCTTCAGCTGCGTAACACTGGCTGAGATCTCTCCCTCAGGGTATTTGCTTTTCCCTCTGAGTGCTCCAGGTTCACCTCAACAAGCTTCAAAACTCATAGAAAGATTTTGCTTTCTGAATCCTCAGCGGGCAAATTAGAGAGTACAGTATTAGGTTGTGAAAATGAGCTATTTCTGCCACTCAAAAGGAAAGAAACGAAATACGGAAACATATTATTTTTATTTTACCAATAATATTTAAATGTCTGAGAAATATTGTTCTTCTTATCCAATTTGTAGAGAAAGACTAAAATCTACGATACAGAAGCAAATACTGAAGACCAAATCACCTTCTAGAAATCCCACACCACCAAAATCCCTATCAATCCATCGGCATTTTTTGGGTGGAGTGTTTTTCCATCGCAGACTTTTACTGTTTACCAACTATATCTATTATCAGCATGGCGATTGACCCGAATTAATTCAATACCCTATTCATGCATGGTCAGATGATACTGGATTACTCTCTATCATCCTATTCTATATTCTTTCACTGACTTTAAAGGAGTATTTCCATCTCCAAATCCCATCCCAATATGTAGTAGGACTCCTACTGTCACATAGGGTGGGGGTGCGTCTGACTGCAACCAATCAGAGACGTGGGAACTGCTGGTTGGCAGGGGAAGCAGTGAATATGGATGAGGCTTAATGAGCGGGCCCGGAAGTAGTGTTGGAGCAGCACAGGAGACTCGATAAGTATAACGCCTCTGCTACTATACGCCTATCCTTTCTATCTCCATTTGAAAACGCTGGATTCTGGTCTTTATAGACTTATATGGGGAGCGGCGTCTGGGCAGATATCCAGGATCAATCCCGGGAACGATTGTTTGTACCGTTTGTATGTTTTTTTCTAAACCGGTTTGGACCCACCTATCCTGGGTATCGGCGGGTTCGCCCATGACTAAGTAGGAGTAATAATAATAATATTTGAAAATACCTCCAATTAGAAATGTAATATAGTTCTCCGGTTATAGCCATGTCACTTACCTTATGTGCAGGGTATTGCAGCTTAAAGGGGATGTCCGCTATTTGGGCAACCCCTTCTTATTCCTCTTGTTTACACCCGTAAAAATAAATAAGCCTCTACTGATCTGTGGCCACGTTTCCAGCAATTTCTGAAGCAATGTTCCTGGAGACCCCATGACATTGTTATGACACGACCAGTCAGTGCCAGATTTCTTCTTCCCACCTTCAGATGCTTGAGTAGGAAGTCAGCGCAGCATTCACATCCTGCTCAAATGTCCAAAGGTGGGAAGACAGATGTCGGGCACTGATTGGTCGTGGGGTTCAAGTGTCATAACAATATCACGTGGGCCCAGGAACGTGGCTTTAGACATTACTGGAACCGTGACAGCATCAAAGGAGAGTATAGACTTATTTATTTTTAAAAGAGGAATAAGAAGGTGGACAACCCCTTTAAGCATCCATGGTTACGACCATGCGCAACTAACTGTCCCTATATGAATAGTCATAACCATAAATATCTAAGATGTAATGCCCTACGCATGAGGTAAGAGACATAACTACCATATATCAGTAGAACTATACTACATTTCTAATTGGAGGTATTTGCTAATATTATTATTATTACACCTCCTACATATTGGGATAGGATCTTGGAGATGGAAATAACCCTTTTATGAAAAGTTACCTAATGAACGTAATATTTACAATTGGAAAAAGACAAATGTTCATCAAGTTCATCCAAAGGGTAACGGATGAGCTTGATGGACATTTGTCTTTTTCCAACTGTAAATATTATGTTCATTAGGTAACTTTTCATTAAAGTCACTGAAAGATTTAGTGATATGTAAGACCCCAGGGTCGAGGGGTTTTCACCCGACACGTCGCCGGGCTGGGGGTGCAGATGCTCTGTGTCATCACGGGCTGGCCTAGCCCGGTTTCATGACCCCAAGACGTACAGGAGGAGAGGAAAGGCGGTGGATGGGAGGCAGGACAGAGGATGGGGGTGGTACTGACGGTTAGGAAAGTCTTTTATGATCGTGACGCCATCTGTGGTACGCGGCCAGGGATGGGCCGCTGCTGTAGGTGCTGTTCTCTGGGTCTGATGGTGAGGGTCGAAGTCGGGATGTTGTTATTCCCCACAGGTGGAGCAGGATTACCCCGGGGAGGATGATGGAGGATGGACGGGGGTGGTGGTAGTCCCTGTTGGCACCGCAACGCTGGGCGCCCGCGCCGGTAAAGGAGAGGCAGAGACAGTGGCTGCGGTTTCAGGTCTTTTACTGACTGGTAGTTCAGGCGCTGCCCCCGAGTCCCGAACTCTGTCACGATGGGCTCCAGCTGATCCCGGATAGCAGGCGGTCACCGCCGGTGCCTGTGAAAATCTTTTTAGTGAAGTGTCCCTCTACTGCTTTCCGGAACCCAGGTCAAGCCTCCTGCTTCAAGCCACGGGCCCACGAAGAAAAAAGAAACACTATCTCCTGTTGTCAGTGCTAGATCTCATCACAAGCTGGGCCCGGGAAGGTCTGCTCAAGTGTGGTGGTTGCATCTACTTCTTACCCCAAGTGGTGCCGCCCCCCAGTGGTTGTCCTAGCAACTGGGAAAGTCCCATGCTTCATGATGGCTAACAACCCTGTCTGCCCTAGTCCAACCCCCTGTGAGAAAGCACCTTACTGTTGTTTGTGTGTGGTTTTGTGAAGGCACCGGCAGTTAACCCCCTCCCAACCCGGGATAGATAATACCCATGACAAGTGGTGTAATAACCTGTGGCGCCTGAAGCCCAGGGGTGCCACAGATAATATTGTGATAAGTGAGGGTCCAACCTACCTGCAGGTAATACTGTATATCATAAAGGCTCAGTATGGGAAATGCTTTTCATTATGAATTATGATGGAGCAAAATCAGCCAGGTCCAGCAATAAAATATAAATCAATTTTTACAATGCACAGCTGATCACAAGTGATTTCTGGAGCGTAACCGTTATATAATAATTGAATGGAATTTCTCTTTACTCGGAAAATTGTAATTCCAGAAAGAAATATCTGAGACATGTCAAAGGAGGTTTCAGAGATAAATGGAGCATTTCATTCTAGAAGTCAATGGTGGTCCATGATACCGGTCTTCATCACATGTAATTGGCGTTCATCAAATGATTGTACTTACTGAATTTTCCCTTTAAATTACATCCTAGAAATTCTTATACCAGAACCCTTATAATTCTAGGGGGTCTATAATCCAATGGCTTTGATATAGAAGCTGACATACAACTTTTTAAAAACATCTGAGAAATTGGCAAAAAAGTGCTGTATGCATGTCCTCTTTATACCCTTCATAGCTTAGGACGTACAGTCAGGGCCAGAAATATTTGGACAGTGACACAAGTTTTGTTATTTTAGCTGTTTACAAAAACATGTTCAGAAATACAATTATATATATAATATGGGCTGAAAGTGCACACTCCCAGCTGCAATATGAGAGTTTTCACATCCAAATCGGAGAAAGGGTTTAGGAATCATAGCTCTGTAATGCATAGCCTCCTCTTTTTCAAGGGACCAAAAGTAATTGGACAAGGGACTCTAAGGGCTGCAATTAACTTTGAAGGCGTCTCCCTCATTAACCTGTAATCAATGAAGTAGTTAAAAGGTCTGGGGTTGATTACAGGTGTGTGGTTTTGCATTTGGAAGCCTTTGCTGTGACCAGACAACATGCGGTCTAAGGAACTCTCAATTGAGGTGAAGCAGAACATCCTGAGGCTGAAAAAAAAGAAAAAATCCATCAGAGAGATAGCAGACATGCTTGGAGTAGCAAAATCAACAGTCGGGTACATTCTGAGAAAAAAGGAATTGACTGGTGAGCTTGGGAACTCAAAAAGGCCTGGGCGTCCACGGATGACAACAGTGGTGGATGATCGCCGCATACTTTCTTTGGTGAAGAAGAACCCGTTCACAACATCAACTGAAGTCCAGAACACTCTCAGTGAAGTAGGTGTATCTGTCTCTAAGTCAACAGTAAAGAGAAGACTCCATGAAAGTAAATACAAAGGGTTCACATCTAGATGCAAACCATTCATCAATTCCAAAAATAGACAGGCCAGAGTTACATTTGCTGAAAAACGCCTCATGAAGCCAGCTCAGTTCTGGAAAAGTATTCTATGGACAGATGAGACAAAGATCAACCTGTACCAGAATGATGGGAAGAAAAAAGTTTGGAGAAGAAAGGGAACGGCACATGATCCAAGGCACACCCCATCCTCTGTAAAACATGGTGGAGGCAACGTGATGGCATGGGCATGCATGGCTTTCAATGGCACTGGGTCACTTGTGTTTATTGATGACATAACAGCAGACAAGAGTAGCCGGATGAATTCTGAAGTGTACCGGGATATACTTTCAGCTCAGATTCAGCCAAATGCCGCAAAGTTGATCGGACGGCGCTTCATAGTACAGATGGACAATGACCCCAAGCATACAGCCAAAGATACCCAGGAGTTCATGAGAGCAAAAAAGTGGAACATTCTGCAATGGCCAAGTCAATCACCAGATCTTAACCCAATTGAGCATGCATTTCACTTGCTCAAATCCAGACTTAAGACGGAAAGACCCACAAACAAGCAAGACCTGAAGGCTGCGGCTGTAAAGGCCTGGCAAAGCATTAAGAAGGAGGAAACCCAGCGTTTGGTGATGTCCATGGGTTCCAGACTTAAGGCAGTGATTGCCTCCAAAGGATTCGCAACAAAATATTGAAAATAAAAATATTTTGTTTGGGTTTGGTTTATATGTCCAATTACTTTTGACCTCCTAAAATGTGGAGTGTTTGTAAAGAAATGTGTACAATTCCTACAATTTCTATCAGATATTTTTGTTCAAACCTTCAAATTAAACGTTACAATCTGCACTTGAATTCTGTTGTAGAGGTTTCATTTCAAATCCAATGTGGTGGCATGCAGAGCCCAACTCGCGAAAATTGTGTCACTGTCCAAATAAGGAAATAAGGAAAAGACAAAAACAAAAAAAGGAATAGCGCCTTGGGCGAAGGGGCTAACATATAAGAAAAGTCAATGCATCTAATCAGTACATAAGGTGCATTGGCAACCTACATTATGTCATTTATTAGTAAAAAATAAATACATTTGCAAAAATATTAGCACCCCTAATAAAATGTCTGATGGCTGACACTTTTGTATGTAGGTAACAGCAATAGTGAAATATAGGTGGTAAAAAAACCCGAATAAAATAGTTGCTCTGTGTTTTCCGACGCTAAGATCAGACTTGTTAACTTTGTCGTTCTCTCGCCCTTTTTTTTCTGCTGACAAAAAAGAAAATGCTTCTGAAATGGATTTATTGTTTTGGAGTCTGTAAGCATCCAGCTGTAGATAACAATTAGTTGTATAAGATCAGCGAGCTTTACAGGAGGAAGACAGCAAAGTGATGCAACGCAAGTCTGATTCAGTGCGGAGCCTTCACTGCCATTAATGCTATTTATATAAACTTTTAGAGAAACTTTCTATTTCTTCTTATGCATTTAAGCTGTTTTTTTCTTGACTGTTTCTTCTGCTGAAATGGAGTCAATTGTATAAGCGGAGCCCATTATGTGGGATATTGTGTGGGCCACACATGCGGAATCACCAGTCACCAAAAACTGTTCTCTGTATACTTTTTTATTATTTTTCCTTTTGTTTAATTTATACAACTCTCTTTACATTCATACATTTTTATCCATCACTTTCTATTATTAATTTTATTTTCATTTGTATTCGTCATTTTTTACGTTACACTTCATTAGTTATTGATCTATATATTGTGGTAGATGTATAGTCTTCATATCCAATACACTAAAATAATATTATTAATTTAAATATATATACTGTATATATGTATATCTCTCTCTTTCTCTCTATATACCGGTATATTTTTTTTTATACATATTGTAACGCCTGCCTGGATCCACAGACTTAGACAGGCTGTAATGGACAGGCTAGAGGGAAGCCACTCACCGAGCAGGACCCCTAGAACCCTGAAACCCTATACAGGGATTTGAAATTACACAGGGCCCAAGTTGATCACTATTTGTGGAAGGCTGCAGTCCGATGAGAGTAGTCGTCAGGCAGGGTCGAACCGGTAAATGTGAAACAGGGACAGAATCAGCAGGCAAGGACGTAATCAGAAAACAAAGCAGAGGTCAAATCCGGATCGGGCAGCGAGGTACATAAACAGCAGGCAGGAGGGTAGTCAGGAAACACCAGAATCACTAAACAGAACAGGGAGGGACAGGAACCAGGAATACAGAACTATCTCTGGCAGTGGTAAGCAGACAGGGGGGGAAATAAGAAGGGTATGGTGTCTTCTCATTGGTTGTAACTTCAGCTGGAAGACACATGCAAACTACAGTTAGCCAGTGGTACTGCAGATCCCAAGGAAACCCAGCCCAGTGGATGAGTGGAGTCTGCGCCCACAAGCGCCGCTGGCATCAACTCCTCTCCCATCACCAGCACTATCCATGGCAGGAACACGGCGTCGCCTGGCAATCGGAGCAGAAGTCGCTGGACCAGACTCCGGTGGGGACGTAACACACATATATCTACATATATAGATTATATATATATATATATATATATATATATATAGTACAGACCAAAAGTTTGGACACACCTTCTCATTCAAAGAATTTTCTTTATTTTCACGACTCTGAAAATTGTAGATTCACATTGAAGGCATCAAAACTATGAATTAACACATTTATTTTTATTTGTCAACATGTTTCAGAGATCACATGTGATTTTGTCCTGAAGAAGGGCAACTATCTCTGAAACGCGTTGACAAATACAAACAATGATACTTTTCAGTCTGGACTTGATTTTACTTCCACGGCAGGGCTGATGTTAACCCTTTCATCTACCCGCACCTTTTATATTATTTGGGTGACATATTCTATATATTTACATAATCTTTACCAGCCATATGCGTTGGGATCGCATGGCAAGCATGCGCTGTCCCGTTGCTGTGGGGGGGTGCAAACACGGCGGTGCCTCAACATGGTTGCTTAATCAGGCGCGGCTTGTTGCTGTAGCTGCACAGGCATTATTCGGGCAACTGATCATGTGATCAGTTCCTGTGGTCATGTGACCTGATGACGTTCTCGCTGTGCACTTCCTCCACCACGTCAGCGTATCATGACGTCTAATGCGCTCCTAATCAATTGGGCATCCACTTCACCTGTATTCAGCTATAAAAACTTCATGGACACATGCCTCATTACCTGCTGACGAAACCTTTCATAGTGATGAAACGTGTTTTGAGGTGGGGTTTTGAGGTCATGGACTCACATCTATTTTTCGGTTTACATTATTGTTGTGGAAAGTCATTTATATATACAGTTGAAACCAGAAGTTTACATTCACTATCTAAAAAGACACATGCATGTTTTTTCTCTCAGCCCCTGAGTGATAGTATGTCTTTAAACCTTAAAGTGGATTTGTCACCAGATCTAAAGTGGCTAAGCTTTGTTCTTTAATGTATTCCCTCTGCTCCAATGAATATGCTGTTTTTTGTTTTATTAAATTCCTTCATGCGGTTCATGAGATATGGGCCTTCTTATTTAGTGCTGTTTTATGGTCTTTACAAGTGGGCGGTGCTCACAGCCTAATTATGCAGAGCAGCTTAAAGACACGCGCCTACAGAACAATTTGAGCCACACCCACTTTGTAAACGCCTTAAAAATTAGCACTAATTATAAAGGCCCGTATCTCTGGAACCGTAGGACGGATTAAAGAAAAACGAAAAACAGAATACATAGGGGGAGCAGAATAAATAAGATAAGAGCACACTGGCCACTTTTGATATATATTCAGTTTTTCTTTAAAAACATATATTATCCATCTGTTGCTCCCTAGAAATCAGAACATAAAGACTACAGGCAGAGACAAGTGAATAAAGCCTGCTTTACACATTACGATTAAGCATACAATATCATATGCGATCGTAACCGCCCCCATCGTATGTGCGGCACGTTCAATTTGTTGAATGTGTTGCACAAACGATTATTTGCTGTCACACGTACTTACCCGTCCATACGACCTCGATGTGGGTGGCGAACGTCCACTTCCTGGAGTGGGAGGGACGTTTGGCGTCACATCGACGTCACGCGGCAGCCGGCCAATAGAAGCGGAGAGGCGGAGATGAGCAGGACGTAAACATCCCGTCTACCTCCTTCCGCATTGCCGGCGGGAGCCGTGGGATGCAAGTAAGATCTGTTCATCGTTCCCGGGGTGTCACACACTGCGATGTGTGCTACCTCGGGAACATTGAACAACCTCACATTCAATTTTTAGCAATTGAACGACGTGCATGCGATGAACGTATTACCGTTCAATCACAATCGCACGTACCAGTCACACGCTACAATATAACTTATGATGCTGGATGTGCGTCACTTACGACGTGACCCCGCCGACACATCGTAAGATATATTGTAGTGTGTAAAGCCCGCTTAACACTCAGATAATTTTACGTGAAAATTGTGATAGCGGTACTTTTGCACCTCTTTGTACCTCAGTCTTTGTAAATAAGCTCCTAGAGTATAAGTACCCCCCCGCCCCTGTTATATTTTTCTTCTACAGGATCCAATGTGCTCATTTTTTTCTATTTCTCTTGTATAAATACACACAATGATCCTTCACTGGAGCACACCTTCTCATCTCGCACATGTTCTCTTCTCCTGTGTACAGTCTCTACCCTCATTGTATAAACACTACATCTATATATTTGTAGGTGCTTTATATTAAAAGATTCCAATTCTCACAGCCCGTAACACTGTATCATATTTAGACAATCAGATATAATAGGCTCCCTGCAAAGACTTCCTACTTGTATATAAGAAGTGTGGAAGTGAACTGCGCCTAAACAATTTGAGCAATGATAACTCACATCCCCATAATTAGTGTGACTAAGATTAAACTCCAAATAATAGAGCATATTCATTCTCATTTAGCAGCAGAATTGTATTATGTCAGAATTCATTACCAAACAGCTTACACTACATTAACATTGCCAAGATCGCAGTCTCTCCATGTTTGGATCACTGTGTTGCTTCGCGCACTCTCCATTTATTATTTAAACAATGTTAATAAGTTGGAAATCAAACTTTTTTAGTAGATGGTAAAGCAGACGAGAGTCTGAGAGAAGAAAACACTCAACAATTGGAGAAAGCATTAATATAAAGTGTAATATACTGTATATAATGAGAATATGTACCAGGTATCTGCTGATATAAAGAAAAATGTCACATTGGGATGAAATTACTCATAACAAGTTGTTCTGCTTTAAGGAAACAGAACTGCTGTCATGCGGTGTTCGGCTTTTGGGTATCATGGTGGCGTCGGACTCTATTCATACTTCAGAGTCTGACAAGCAGCCTAATATCATAGTTGTACAGCCTGACTCGAGCATCGGCTGTGTTTTGCATCACTGCTCTCCAGTCCAGCAGGAGTTAATTCCTGCTGGCTTGTGAACAGTTGCTAGTAGCTCAGGCTGCTAATGATCATTCACAGCCGCCTCCACCCTTTATAAGGTTCTGGATCCTGTTGCTGGTCGCCGGATATAGCTTCAGCGTTGCTCCTGAATATTGGTCCTTATTGTAGTGATCCAGAGCTTGGTGACCTGTTGTATGCTGTGAAAATATCCCCTTTGTTAGTTTTTTTTTCCTTCCTGTGTGTATTTCCTCCTGGGTTCTTATGGTCTCTCCCTTGTGTCTGATTGCAGTGTGCATGAGTTTTGGTTCTTTCCCCTGTCTGTGTCATTTGTGGGGTTTGATACTCCAGTCCTGGCCCTCTCCTCGGGTGGGGGGAGAAGGGTGTAAGATCATCACTCAAACAGGAGTTAGGTACACGCTGGGGGCCCAGACCTAGCTACCATCAAGCCTACCTCTGGGATAATGGACAGCTTAGGGTCCCTAGTTTGAGGGTCAGCTTAGAGGTCCATCTTCTGTTACCCTAATTCCTCATGCCAACTCCATAGAAAAGATTGAAATAACCATCTATTTTCTTATAGTGCCAATGATTAAAGCGGTTTGCAGGACTTTCAGTGATCAGTCTATGCATAGCATCATATAAAAAGAGTCAGATCACTCCAGTAATTATACATGAGCTGATCTGTTGAAGTTTGGTTCATTGGGTTCATCCAGACTTTAGATGAAGTTCGGTTTGGGACCCGAACTTGACCTGAACCTCAATGAAAGTCACTAATTGGGCAATTCGGTCTCCGCCCACATACAGCCAGCCATATACAGATCATTTCTGGAGGAGGATGGACATTGTTTTTCCATTTTTATTGTTTATTGTTACCCCCAGTGTGAGCCGTTGAAAAACACTGCAAGTGTCTCGCACTGGTCAGAGCACCAAGCGTACCCGAGCACAGCGATGCTCACGTAAGTGGTTTGCATATGTAAAGTACCCCAACTCTGGTTTTTTTTGTAGTCTGCATTTGGTACAAACGCCGAACCTCGAGTTCATTCATCTCTAGTCACAATGAGCAAAACTGTGTCCTCTAAATAATGAAAGGGGCACAGCATTCTCTGGGATGCCATGATCTTTTTAATATGTTGACCGGTGGGGGTGCTGAAAGTAAGACCTATCTCACATTGATAGCATAGCCTTTGAAAATTCTATCAATACCAAAGTTTTGAAAAAAAGATAACAAAGAGACAATTGATCGATTGGTCACACCATTAATTTATTGCCCTTTAGTACCCAAGGAGAATGGAGTCCTATATAGGCTTAAACATCTATAAGCTTGGATTAATCTTAACCTGAACTATCTACCTCTCACTACAATTATATTGTATCGCCAGTGCTGACATTATACATTAGTGCATTACATACTCCTATTATTAGGTGACATTTGCAATGTTGTACTGTAGATTTATGCTCTGGAAGCATATATGATTTCTTTCTTTATAACGCCAATCCCCATGGTTTGGTATGATAATATTACGGTTAAAACAATCATTTTTATACAGACGATAGCATTTTAAGGCTTGCATTACACATCAATGAATAAGAGTAGTAACCAAACCTTGAGATTCACAGATATCCTTATTTATAGCAGCACCCCCTGTGGTTAGGCATAGTATTACAAGTAAAACATTATTTGGGGTGGAAGGTAATGCTAGTTTCGTAGAGGGTAAACAAAAGAAGTTTCCAGTGTTCCAGATTTAAAACTTCTTTATTATTCAGTCATCAGAGAGTCGTGTATAGACACAATGCCAATTTCTTTCTGGAGGGGACTTTTAACTCCTAAAGGGCTAAAAACTATAGCAATTGAAATAATACACTCAATATTTTTTATGAACTATGGCCAATGGTGGATAAAACACAGGTCTGTATGAACAGATGCAAAGAGATGTTTCTTTAACTTTTTCTTCTCGACCACCCTTAAGTTTTAAATGTTTGGGTAGTTCCGCTTCTACTTTGCAGTGATGTTCTAAAACATCACTGCAAAGTAGCAAAGCTACACACGATCGTGTAGTTCTTGGTTCAGGGATTGACTGTCAGAGACAGCTTGAGTCCCTATTGATAAGGCAAAGACAGTTTATTACAATCTCTGCCTTCTCAATTTCTGTATACACAGCACTAAAGAAGAGCTGTGTATGCAATAGTAGGAAACACTGATGCCGCTTCCTCCTCCACACACAGCGGCCATGTGATCACTAGGTATAGGGAGGGAACAGTAGCTGAAGGGTTCACAGGAGACGAAGACAGCTCTATTACACAGTGGCCATGTGATCACTAGGTATAGGGAGGGAGTAGGAGCTGAAGGAGGCACAGGAGACCAAGACAGCTCTATTACACAGCCAGGAAACTGAATTTTCCTTGTAACTGGGGCTCATATATCAGCCCCAGTTACAGGGAAACTTAAAAAAAACACTTCAATAGATATATGTCCCTAAAGTTCTTTTATGACATTATGGGGTTACATTGTTTAAAATCAATAAAAATAAATAAGTAAAAAAATATTTAAAAAAAAGTGAATAAATTGTTAAAATGCCACTGTCAATCAAAATTTCTACTAATAACTCCACCCTTGTAAAAAACAACAAAAAATCCAATAAATAAAAATATTTGTTACAAAATTTAAAACAAATGTTTATGCATAATTTAGTGGTCCTGTGTGGTCATAAAATAAATGGGAAAAGCAAACTTATATACCTTATTATTCCATTGATATCACCCAATGTAAGCAGTGTATATATATATATATATATATATATGTATATATATATATATATATATATATATATATATATATATATATATAAAAAAGAGAAAGAGAGAGAGAGAGATACAGTGTGTGTATAATGTGTGTGTGTATATATATATATATATATATATATATATGGATGGATAGATAGATAGATAGATTGAAAACAGTGACATATAATGAAGCCCCATGAATCACAAAGAAAAGACAAAAAAAAACCTTGAAGATCCAAATGAGAACAAATTGTATAGCTCCTTCAACCCCATGAATGAAAAAAAAAAACTAAAATGTGTTTAGTCGAGAATGGGGGAAAATGGCCTGGTTGTGAACTAGTTAAATAGGCTGGGGTGTGGAAGGACTGGTTTTGCTTATGTTTGTCATCCCGAACACCAAATATGTGGTTGATACCAATTACTCATGCAATTATTATGGTTGTTATCATAGATCCTGTAGTAATTTCTGTTGTAGCTCGCCCACCGTTGCAATTTTGGGTGATTAGATCACATTCCTCCTACTACTCTAATAGTGACATGGTTTTCTGTCTAGTTTGCATCTCCCTGTGAGTATTAGTATGTCTCTAATCTTTTTAGCCATCTGTAATAAGAGTGATAAAATACATATGACTAATGTCATAACAAGTACGGAAGGCTGAGAAATATAGAGAATTAGCACACCCGCCTTGTTGGCCTTCTACTGCGGAATGAGTGTAATATCAAAGTCTTGTTACAGGATCCACGTAGAAATGATCATGGTCTTCATTACTTATTCAAAGCCAATTTGTTGCTTGCACTTGTTTTTTAATTCCCTGTATGACCTGTCTTTGAATCATCAAATTCATAATCATCCCGACCCTTTAAACTTTTATAAGCAGGTTCTAGCCGAGTCTCGAGAAAACTAGTCAATACTTTATAGACAATAATGAGTTTGGAAATAATGTCTTTAAAAACCACTGAAGTGTTCCACCAGCTGCAGTAGTTATTGACTGGATTTAGCTGAAGCAAAACAGCTGTCTCTCTCGGACTCACCTCCTATTTTGTAAAAATGGAAACGCGAAAGGCAGTTTCTTGGAGAACTTTGCTGAAGTTGTACTCTCCCGGTTTCTCGTTAGACATAACAGCTATTAGTTTTGGCAGCAGTTACAATGAGAATCTTGTAAGAAGATGAAGTAAAACCAGTATAATAAAGTCTGTAAAAAGTAATTGTGAAGTTTAGAGTCATAAATAATTTCCATCGAAATGGCAGTTCGGAAGACTCAATGACAGTTTTCGAGCCCTGTCCATGGTGCTGAAGGTGATTGACTCTGTTGGTGTAAATGACCTTCACTAAAACAATTCTCTGATACCACAACTTTAAATGAGTTCCCGTACTAGGCTCAGCCGATAGACTAGAGTAATGGTCTAAAGACCCTGTTTCCCATAACTCTTTTATGATGACCAGATTCAAGAGATGGTGAAGATTTATTTGCAAGTGATTCCCATGGCTATCGAAGAGGAGACATGGGAATCGCCTCTTAACTGTTGGCATCCCCAACTTCTTTTTTGATTAACCGGCCTGTAGCGACATTATGTGACGTTGCACCAGGATCGCTAATCAAAAGAAGAACCATGGATGCTACTCCCATCGGAAAGCTAAAGAATTCTGATCTTGCCACTGGATCGGGTCCTGTGATTCAGTTCCCACCATTTCCACCAAGTTCTTAAAAATTTCCTTAGCTTTATAACTTTACTCGATCATATTTGAAGTTGATTGCATTTTTTGATAAGCCCAATTATCACACATAGGTATCAAAAATTAATATTGTAGAATGTTCCCCTATTTTCAGAGAAGAGCCTAATAAAATTTTCACACCTCCTAGTATCCTATGCTCGAGACACCACTCTTTGGGCCAAAGTAAGACCAATTAAATTCTGACCATTTATTACTTATTTCCAAAAAAGTAATCATCAACATATTGTGGCCGCTTGATTTAGAGAAGGGGCTGATATGATGACACCATTTCTCAACAATACACCTAATGTGTTCCGAAAATCTTCGGTAGGTTACCCTTTTTTGAGTGTCCTCATTTAATTATTAGGTGCCTTATTATCTTCTAGTCGATTGTGGTATTAAACATGAGAAATTTACTTTTTAATTGATTGTAATGTGACACAGCTAAGCTAAGCTGCACTGCCCTCCACCACACTGTCTCATGTAGGAGGTTAGACCAAGAGATCATAGCTGTATCATTACATCTCACACACTGACAAATCTGCTGTGAGCTTTGGTGAAGGCATGTTCTTCTTTTCTTTGAGAGTTGTTGCCTGTTTATGATTGATCAACATTAGAGATGAGCAGACCTGTGCATATTTGGTTCGGCGGGTTCATCCGGACTTTAAATAAAGTTTGGTTTATGATCCTGACTTAACCTGAACCCCAATGGAATCACTAATCGGGCAGTTCTGGTCTCCGTCCAAATGCAACCAGTCATAAACAGATCAGTACCGGGTACGGGTGTACGAGATTTTTTGTTTTTTCCATTTTTTTTGGGTGCAGAGTACATCCGATCACGCTGTTGTTACCCCTAGTGTGATCCGTTCAAACACTGCAAGCGGCTCGCACTGGTCTAAACACCGAGCATAATCAAGTGGTCAGCTTACGTAAAGCAGCCAAACTGCAAACCCGAACTATGTTTTTTGGTAAAGTCTGTGTTTGCTAAGAACACCGAACCCCAAACCTCAGGTTCGATCATCTCTACTCACAATTCAAAACACTACACAATTTGATGGCTGATGTAAAATGCCAGCCCCCACACCTATGTCCTCATTGTCACAATGCCTCTGTGCAGAGCATCTTGCACATTAGGAGATGCTCTGCTGTGTTTTCCTGGGCTTTTGGCTAGCAGATTGATTGACAATGCAGGCTTTCATGCTGGTTCTGGGACTTGCTGGGAGGTGTTCCATCTTCTGGGCAATTGCTCTGCTTCTTTAGTGAGCATGCTCTTCCAGGACCTTGCCAGTCGTACATTTGGGTTCTGCTGTTGTGCTCTTGGCCTGTGTTCCTGCCTGTGTTCTGATCTTGGTTTCCTGACCCCGGACTGTTGCCTTCTCTGCCCACTCCCTGTTCCTGTCGTGACCTCCCAGCTTTTGACCTCGGACTGTTATCTGACCACGTCTCAGTTTTCTCCCTGAATCCATTACAAGCCTTCCTGGAATTCTGACCCTTGGATCGTGACCTGACTACGCCTCTGTGTACTCCCTGTGTCCATGCGTGTCCTCCTGTTACCAGACCCCGGCTTTTCTGACTACTCTACCATTTGTACTACTCATAAGTAGTGACTAGCATCACATTCATACCCTATATTCCATAAATGCTTATTATATCAAACATTAAGAAGTCAAATGCAAACTAGCTTCTGAGCAAACGCATAAATCTTTCCGGGGACGAAATAGACAACTCTCTGAGCCTCCATGTGCTCGTCTTGTCAGCACCGGCATGTGGAAGCTCAGCTTTATAATGACCCACCATTCTGCTCAGACTGTTCCTAAGCAAAGAAAAGGCAGCATGACTGATATAAGATTGAAGCAAAATTGAACACAAATTAATTCCCAGATGTATAGCAGTGGAAAAAAAACCTCATACAGCTATATTACATTTTTTATTTCCGTCAAGAAAATGAGTTAAAAGAGAGAATGAAACTATTTTCCACTTCAGAAACATCACTTTGGACCTCCTCGTTTCAAACTCAAAATCTCACGGACACCCACAGGTATTATAAATATCATGCCCGTACATTCCTTCTATTCAGGTGACAGTCAATTGACCACTCGCTGTTGAATTATTCATTAGGTTAAAAGCTTCAGAGGGATCGTCACATGGCAAAAAAAGGCCAGAATAACTATTGTAAAAGGTCAGGCAGCCGAGTAACATTGTAGCAACTTGATTAATTGACTAAATCATTAAGGTCTGACCTACCTCTCAAAAGTTTAATGGATAAGTTGATGAGTTTCAGGAAGTTGACTTACCACAATAAAGATAAGAAGGTCACGGACGCGCAGGAAATCTGACGATGTCATGTCTACTTGAGATGGAATGTCAAGTGCGGATTCAGAATAATTTCCTCTCAACAATAACAAGTATTTATTCAGAGCATTGTAAGGTAAATAGGATTATTTTTCAGTGATATTCTTGCTGGAATACGGACTGTAGTTAATGAAATGAAGCCCTCGGTTCCTTATGAAAAATACATTGGCACTAATGAGTAGCTATGTTTCAATCTTAAAGGAGTTATCCGGTCAAAGGAAGCAATTTAATATCCATAGGACAGGTGATAACTTAATAATGGGTTTAGGTCCAACTGATCGGCAGAAAGGGGAATTTTTATTTCCATCTTGGCACTGTAATGTCTGCCCGGAACCACAGTCTCAGGATGGCTGTCACGGACAGACTACAGGTTAGCCGCCCACTAAACGGGATCCCGAGAAGCCCGGAACCCTTTAACCTCTGCAGGGATTCGGAATTACTACAGGGCCCAGGAGATCACTACCTGTAGAAGGCTGCAATCCCAAGAAGACTAGTCATCAGGCAGGGTCAGACCAGGAGATACAGAAAAGGGACAAATCGGCAGACAAAAGACCGTACTCAGGAAATCAGGCTGAGGTCAAAACCGGAGATGGCAGCGAGGTACAAAAATGGCAGGTAGTAGAGTAGTCAGTGAGCAGGCAGGGGTCAAAACACAGGGATTACTATACAGAGCAGGGCGAGAACCAGAGACATAGCAGTATAAACTAGACTCCATATCTGGCGAAGACCGGCAGAGAGGAGGAGGAATAAGTAGGGTGTGGTGCCTTCCCATTGTCTGTAGCTGAAAAGGTGGCAACTTCAGTTGGAAGACACATGCCACCACAGTCAGCCAGTGACACTGCAGGTCCCAGGGAAACTAAGCTTAGTGCATGGGCAGAGCCTGCGCCCACCAGAGCCACTGACACCGACTCCTTCCCTATCACCTGCATCGCCTACAGCAGAAATACGGCGGCACCTGGTGATAGAAGCAGAATTCAAAGGAGCGGACTGTGGTGGGGACAGTCACGTGACAGGCACTTTTATCCCTTTGACAAAAGAGATGTCTGACCACCTCTCAAATATGGCGTTCGGCAGCTCTATAGAGAATTAATGGAATGTACATTGCTGCTCCATTCTAATGGTGCTAAAGATCCCTGTTCTAGTTGTCGGATCCCCCCAAGAATAAGTCATCACCAATTCAATGGACAGGCAATAATTAGTGTTAAGCGAGTGTGCTCGCCACTGTCTGGTACTCGATGATGCATCGGGGTACTTGTGGAGTTGCGGTGCTCAGCCGAATATCATAGGTGCTTGGATGTTTTGTCTGGGAAACGACTACAATGAACAGGCTTGCATCACTGCATTATATGTGCAGGCACCCAAGGGAGAGCCATATGTAGTCTCTGAATGGCTCTCATTGGGGTTGAAATAGCATTTTTGGACGTAGTGTGTCCAAGAGAATAAAAAATATGGCTGTCTGTATGTGGTTGGAGAGCTGAACTGCCAATCATTGACTTCCATTATACTCGTTACTTGAGTTGAGCCCTTTAAGACCATCTGGCCTGCTCGACTCAAGGACCGAACACCGGAGCATTTTAGTGCTCGCCCATCTCTAGTAACAACTGATCTTTATTGGACAACTCCTAAGTGTTTGTGCCTTTTGAACAATGTCTTTTTGTTATACAAGCTGTTGGAGAGTGTCTAGTTTCATGGAATTTCAATGATCAGTTAAATTTTGTAGGGGAAGCCAGCAAGTGTCTAATTTACAAGAGTAGAAATTATGTATTACATGGTACCATTTGTTATTAGTAGGATGTCCATGTAAGTTGTCAAAGATCGGCTCTTTGTTCAACATATAACTGTTCAGGCTTCTAAATTAGAGACTTCAATATGTCTTAATTCCTAGATGGGTTTTGTAAAAATGAGTTTTCTAAGACAGGCAACTCCTTCTTTGCCAATAACGTTCCAAAATGAGTGGCTCAAGATGACCAGCTTTGAAAATGAAAACCAGATTGTATGCGGTCTGTTTCCATATGTGAGCACAATACAATGAAGTATGGCACCTGCAGATGATCTTAAAATAGGCATGTGAAACCTGGGAGTGGTCACATAATATACAGTGGTCAATGTCAATGGTTAGATAATTCGAATAGTTGAACATAAAAAAGGGAATGGGTGGCACTCACCGGTTCCATCATTTGTGTATGTGCCCTCTCCCCCAATGCCTACTCAACTTGAGTAATGAGTATAATAGAAGTCAATGATTGGGCAGTTCGGCTTTCCGACCACATACCGCCAGCCATAAACAAAGCATTTCTGATGGGAGTGAGGGTTTGGGGTTTTTTTTGGACGCAGTACATCAAAAAATGTTGTTTGTACCCCGAGTGAGAGCCATTTAGAGACTGCAAATGGCTCTCTCTGTGGTGCCCACTCACATCATGCAGTGAATCGAGCCCGTGCTTTGTGTTCTTTGTTTCACGGATGAAACATCTGAGCACCTGTGATACTCATCCAAGCACCACGAGTACTCAAGCACCCTGATGCTCGATCGAGTACTAAGCAGTGATGAGCATGTTTGCCAATCACTAGCAGTCACCCATAATTGTGAGGCTGTAGGACAGCAATAAAGGGACTACTGACGATAAATAAGCTTGGAGCTTAAATATCCCTCGTCACTCATTCAGTCTAATATTAGTGGGTATGAAGGCCAAAGATAAATGCCCTTATGGCCATAGTATTATGAGTAGGAATGTGCTTGACAGTGAGTAGAATGAATTCTATCAACAGCAATAACTGCTGGGAAAAGCCCACTATTTAAACCTAAAGGGGAGTGGGCAGTTATTGCTGTTGATAGAATTCATTCTACTCTGGCCATCCTGGTGGAAGGAGCTGCTGAGGAATCATCCTGTGCCCATCCAACGTCTACTTTGAAGTCTGTTTACAGCAGTGGATTTTGGTGTTTGTATCCTTTTGTTTATCCCCCTGTCTGTCTTTCCTTTTTCCTCCTTGCTTATTAGTGCAGCAGTAGGACTAATGTATCCCGCCGGCCATCTCACTAGCCAGGGATGTTTGCAGGGCTAGTGAGGGATTAGGTATCCAGCTCAGCGACGGGTTGAAAAACCCCATATGGGACGCTAGGGAGCTCAGGTAACTGCTTGCGGTGAGTTTAGTAAGTGTCCCCTCACCCCTCTCCCTAGCCGTATGGCCCACTGTTGTTAGTGTTACCGTTGTCCCCCTCTTGATTGTAGTGTTTTTTGTAGTGCATCAGATGCCCGTCGGTGTGAACACATGTGTCACGCGGTGATACAGACTTCTCCTACATTGAGGATAGTAAAAAACATTTCTGGCTGATGCTGAATACCAGAAATAAGTAGACTTATCCACTGGACATACATAAAGGACATAAAGCCAGGGTGAAATCAGGACAGGTATTGCCAGGTTTGACTTTATGGGCATCACAAGAGCGAATATCAGACTCATGTGGTATTATAATTGTACGGTAAGTAAACCAGCAGTAGACCAGCTACTCAAGAGCTCTTATATGATCTGATAACATCTCAGGCACAAGTCATAAAGGAAACAGTATTTTCCATAAGAAGAATTTACAAGTCATATTGCTTTCGAAGCGTCTCTTTCCACCAGGAGTGGTGAGAAGGACTGATCTATGAGCGGGTCTAGACAGCGAACACATTGTTTTCAGCTTCTACCTCTAGATCCTATCTTGGCCATTTCCTCTTATCTACGGGAAGTCGCAATATTATTCCATCATAATATCTCTCAATAGTTCGCTCGTTCTGTATATTTCATGTTGTCATTTGAAGGACACAGCTTTTTATCTGCTCAACCAGGTTCAGGTTATTGTTGGTTTGTTCTGGAAAATTTGTAATGAATTCTTCTGTAAGGTGTTATTTATCACCATTAGGGTTTTATCATGTTCTATGGGCCGGAATATGAAAATGACTGCGATGCAAAACCTAAAAGATTCTTACTTGCATATAAAACCTCAGATAGATGAAAGCAAAAAAAGAATTATAGGACTTTATTTGTCATAGACTTAGTGGTCTCTTCATTGGGTAATATTATACAGATAATATGATATGGAAATCACTGTCAGGAGTCCGACATTTCTCTTCAACGCAAAACTTTGACTGTTTTTCGCTTCCCTATCATTTCTTTGAAACTAATGCCACATTTTAGCAGACCACAAAAGGAAGGCAAAGTGAAATCAATCCGTTGCTATATTATCGAATGCTACAGTGATCACAGAAAGGGGTCCCATTCGATGGGAACAGAAAGGTAGTGTCACAACGGGGAAGGGAGGACCCCCGGCAAGTGCGCAACACATAGGGTACACCAGAAAAAACCACACCATGGTGGGCCAGAGAGGGGAGCGGCGTCACCTCCATGCACTCACCTGAAGCTGAACCCTAAACTCCCTAACATCCCTAGACGGGTCTTCCCGCCATGCGCCAATCACATAACTATTCCCTCTCTGACCCCAAACTCACCCTAATTAGTGAAGGCCAGTGAGACCCTATTCTCACCACTACAATAAAACAACACAAGGTAGGAAAGACAAACAGGTGGGGAAAGAACCAACAAAGAGCACTCCAAGGTTTCTTCAACAGGAACTTTGCAGCTCTGCAGAGATAAGTGCCTTCCACATAGACAGCATAGGTATGAGCTACAGCCGGCATAGGGAGGAATGAGGACTCGGAGCGGATATTTATAGCAGAAAGGAGTGGCTGAAGCTGAGGTTACAATTACCTGCTAGATCACAGCAGGACAGAAATGCACCTTAGCCCCTTCAGTGCCGGATGGAATTAAATATGCTCCAACTCAGGGTAAATGATGAGTGGGCACTAAAGAGGATCTAAAGCCCGCTTTACACGCTGCAATGTATCTTACAATGTGTCGGCGGGGTCACGTCGTAAGTGACGCACATCTGGCATCGTAAGGTACATTGCAGTGTGTGACAGGTACGTGCGATTGCTATTGAACGATAAAACGTTCATCACATGCATGTCGTTCATTCCTCATGAATTGAACGTCAGATTGCTCATCGTACCCGGGGCAGCACACATCGCTCCGTGTGACGCCCTGGTAACGATGAACAGATCTTACCTGCGTCCTGCGGCTCCCAGCCAGCAATGCGGAAGGAAGGAGGTGGGCGGGATGTTTACGTCCCGCTCAGCTCCGCCCCTCCGCTTCTATTGGCCGGCTGCCGCATGACGTCGATGTGACGCCGAACGTCCCTCACACTCCAGGAAGTGGACGTTGGCCGCCCACAGCGAGGTCGTATGGACGGGTAAGTACGTTTGACGGGGGTTAATCGTTTGTGCGGCACGTTCAACAAATTGAACGTGCCGCGCATACGATGGGGGCGTTGCAAATTTCATACGATATCGTATGCGAAATTGCAACGTGTAAAGCAGGCTTTAGATCCACAATGAGCTGTGAGCTTCTGATCCCGGATCCCCCCGAAATTATATCAGGCCGTGAAGCACTCATGATACTGAGTGCCATTTACTAAAGATGATGATTTTTAAAGATAAAGAGAAGCCTCATCTTAGCTTGCTTGGAAGACATGCAGAGAATGTTTTAAATTACTTGATTTTTAATAAGTAAACATTTAACGTTGTGGAGACATCCTGAGTTTCTTCAAGGACTGAAAAACATGTTTTTTAAAAAAAATGGCACAAAAAGAAAAAGGCATAACGACAGCTTACCAATGATTCCATTCACAGGAAGCAGTTGTACCCGTAATTGTGCACCAAACCTGACCTGGCAACTAATCACGTCTTGGCTTCAGTAAGGTTAATCACTTTTTGAAGACAAGGGCTCACAACCCTACTAGTGTTTTTGGCGATTTGCTGAAGGATGACCCTATGTCTCCCTCTTTATCCTTCATTTACTTTCAACTGGAAAATAAATCCTGAGAGTCGCTGGTTGAGGGTCTTTTTAAACCTATTAAGCCAAGGCTTCAAGACCTGGATCAATCTCAAAAGATATTAAAGGTCTGGGAATATATTAGGAAAGCGGTGCTAAATAAGGTGTGGCGCAAAACTATTTTTTTCACCTTATGCACCATAGCATTTTTTTGGCTTTAATAATTCTGACACATCCAAGTGTTCCTGACTGACCTAACATCACATGTCAGGTGTAAGGAAGAGAAAAATTACCTTCTGCATTGTATGCTGCAAGACATATTGGGCCTGACATAGTGACAAATGGAACTTAATGCTCTTTATGGAACCCGGTGTTACTTTTCCTTGTGAGTGAAGTATTTCACAAGCATAACATATTCTACTGATAGCTGCAAAACGATGCCTTTTGTTGCACTGGTTGCATTCGCGCACCCCTCAGATTTTGGATGTGCTTGACCATGTTAAAGAGAATCTGTCAGCAGGTTTTTGCTATTTAAGCTGAAGCCAGCATGCAGCAGGGGTTAAGACAGGGAATTCAGGAATGCCTGTCTTGTCACAGTACGATCTGTTGTTTATTTGCTATGTTTGTTTAAGCAGCAGGATTTATCATTGCTTGGACTACAATGCCACGCACACGGCAGCCCAGCATGCCCCCTCCTCTGACTGACACCTCACTGTCAATGTACAATCTCTATAGAGAGCCTGGTGTGGGCGGGGCCAGCTTTTCCAGCTCTGCTGCATGGCTAAATCTAAAATTTCAGATTGTGTCAGAACGGCTGCACCCAGTAATCTAAGTGATACATCGTTGGATTCAGTGTCTATTGCCTACATCATGCTTCTCTCAAATGAATTAGCAAATACCTGCTGATTAGATTTTCTTTAAACAGTACTTACCGATGGATCAACTGGAAACCGAAAAAGCAAAAAACTATAAAACTAAAGGTTCTTTATCAAATGTATATTTTATAAATATTTGATATGTACAGTATATATATATATATATATATATATATATATAAATGTATATATATACAGTATATGTATATTGTTAATCGTTAATATTTTTCCAATGTCTTGTTTCATTCTCTCTGTTATATTTGATTTGAAGGATCAAATTAAAAATATATTTAAACAAATATGGGGGTTGCATAGTAGACATGACATGCCTTGTTTGAGAACTCATAATACTTCTTGAGTGTATTTTGACTTATTAAAGGGGATTCATTATTTGTGATCCCAATGATTAGCTACAGCTACAGATAGTGGCATATCCATGCATTATATTAACAATCCATTGATTTCAAGGGACAACTTTTAAGGCTTTATTGCTACAGTATGGGTGCTCCAGTTGAATTGACCACTTGCTGTCATGATGTGACTGTAGGATAGCGAGGGACAGGGGGCTCCTATACTGCTCCTCATGCAAGGGGACCCTAAGTTAACCCTAATCTCCAGATTACCCCTGTTGGTGGAGATGCTGGAGTCCTGTGCCTTACTATTGTCCTGACTATAATTACACTGTTCCCTCCCACCCAAGTGTGATGGCAACACAGATTAATACAGACAGGGAAAAAACAAAACTCAGACACACTGCAAACTCACAGAACAAACATTAGGAGACTAAGGCGGGCTTTGCACGCTGCGACATCGGTAACAATGTGTTACCGATGCTGCAGCGATAGTCCCGCCCCCGTCGCACGTGCAATATCTAGTGAAAGCTGTCGTAGCGATTATTATCGCTACGGCAGTTTCACACGCACATACCTGCCGTGCGACGTCCCTCTGGCCGGCGACCCGCCTCCTTCCTAAGGGGGCGGGTCGTGCGGCGTCACAGCGACGTCACACGGCAGGCGGCCAATTGAAGTGGAGGGGCGGAGATGAGCAGGATGTGAACATCCCGCCCACCTCCATCCTAGGTGAAGTTCCTCGCTCCTGCGGCTTTACACACAGCGATGTGTGCTGCCGCAGGAGCGAGGAACAACATCGCACCTGTCGCTGCACCGGCATTATGGAAATGTCGGAGGCTGCAGCGATGATACGATAACGACGCTTTTGCGCTCGTTCATCGTATCAAAAAGGATTTGCACGTTGCGATATCGACTGCGACGCCGGATGTGCGTCACTTTCGATTTGTCCCCATCGACATCGCACGTGCAATGTCGCAACGTGCAAAGCCGCCCTAAGGAGAAAAGCAAGAGAAGTAATTCAGAAACAAAAGGACAACAAGCGTTAACATCACAACCACTCATAGCAACAAAGTACTACGGCCACCATTAAGTCTGGATCACAATACCTCACTAGACCAGTATAGAGAAGTTATAGCTGGCATTAAAAGACGTGTCAGCCTGCATTTATAGGAGGGAAGTGAATGTGACTGGATCCCACAGCATGTGATCAAAGGAGACTAACAAGCATCCCAGCAAAAATTAACTCTTGCTAGCCTGCCTATGAACTACAAGTCTGTGGGTCATTGCCCAAGTCTCCCTGCGTTGATCACAGACATCAAAGAAGTTAGCAGGCACAGTGCCAAAATCTGTAGTCTCCACAGATCATGAAACCGCCGAGGTAGTGAGTGACACCAGCACCATCCCCTGATGATGCTTTGTTTGAGGGTCATGCTAGAAGCAGTAACAGACACAAGCTCTAATGATGTTTAGTTTGATGGCAGCTCTAAATCCTGTGGGGTTTTGCTGGTGTAAACTCACTGCATCTAGCACCGCCCTCAAAATAAGCATCATCAGGTGGCATTGCTAGGGTCATTCACTACCTCTAGCACTGCCCCCTTATGATGCTTTATTTGAGGATGGTGCTAGAAGCAGTAAAGGACAATAGTGCTGATGATGCTTTATTTGATGATGGTGCTAGAAGCAGTAAGTGACACCAGCGCTCATGACGCTTCACTTGAGGGTGGTACTAGAGGCTGTAGGGCAGTGCTGGTGTCACTCGCTGTATCTATTATCACCCCCAGTCCACATCTTTCCCACAAGCAATGGAAGTGGTTGAAGGGAGAGGAATAACATGTTGGTGCTACACTAACTCCGGCCACATCATGCATCATCCAGGATCCAGAACATCCTCATAGGGGCTGGCAATGCAAGAAATTAGTAAGTATCTGCAGTGCCGCCCTCGGTGACGTCCTGATCAAGGAGGGGTGATGGACTCTGTGGGGAGTGAGTGCAGCTCCAGCTTCCTGTGACATCACATTTCAATCTCTTCTCAAATGAAAAGTCACAGGAAATGCATTAAAAAAACACCTTCAGGAGATTGGACAGATAGGGCAGAGTTGTCGAAAATTGCATAATAAAGATAATTACAAAAGTGGTTAGGGGGTAAAGTAGATGGTCAGAAAATACACTTTAGGTGTTGGAGCACCCCTTTATATAATAGGTCATTTGTGATGACATTTTCCCATTAACCCACAGAGCAGATTTTTGTCATTGATCAGACTTTATTTTCGGTGCAGTAACTATCCAATTCCAAATATTAACCACAAACTCTGCGTGTGAAGGTTCAGTTCTTGTCGGGAGAGCAGCTCATCCCTCCTCCTTCCAGAAATCTTACAGCCCGTACCAGAAGTCTTGTGGAGATCTCTCGGCTTCTCTCTGCCGGCATCCTTCTCAGCATGGCGACCAGTTATCAATAAAACAATATACAGCATGAGTAAGATGTAACAAGACGTCTGTAGCTGATGGAACAATCCTTGTAAAAGGCGTTCTCTCCAGATAAATCATGACGGCAGCAGCTCCGCATGTACGGAGACACCAGCCTTTCTTAAAAGCTTTCTGCATACAATAGTGAATGTCTTTAAGTTGTTAACTTAAATATTTTGCTGGCGGCGTTTCCATAACAACCATGTCCATCCTGATGAAGCGTTCTGTGCATACAAACATATATTTTTGTCAAAATAATGGACATTTTACTATGGAAACTGCAGCATACTTGTCTCATGTATCTATTTATCTATCCATCTATCTATCTATCTATCTATCTATCATCTATCTATCCCTCTATCTATCTATCCCTCTATCTATCTATCTATCTATCATCTATCTATCCCTCTATCCCTCTATCCCTCTATCCCTCTATCTATCCCTCTATCTATCTATCCCTCTATCTATCTGTCTATCTATCTTTCGATCTATTTATCTTAGGTATCTATTATCCATCTGTCTTTCTATTTAGCTAGTTATTTTTCTATTTTTATCTATTTATGGTATAAAGCATTGGGCCCCAAATTCTAATCCTCATATTCAGTTTCTCATTCAGTCCTTTGGCCCCTAGTGTATAACCTCCGTCTCCTCCCCCCATGTGTATAACCTTCTAACCTCCGTACCCTCCCCCCAGTGTATAATTTACGTCCCCTCAACCCCTCAATGTATAACATATGTCCCCTCCCCCCTCGGTGTACAACCTCCGTTCCCTCTCTGCCCTGGTGTATAACCTCCACTCCTTTGCCCCCTAAGGTATAACCTCCAGGCCCTCGCCTCCTTCGATTTATAACCTTCACCCCTCAGGGTATAACTGTACCGCCCCCACATCAGCAGCCGGGGATGCTCGGATCTGGGACCGCGGTGGCTCAAGGGGACATCCGGACCCAGGGGGAGGTATTGTGCGACCACTAGAATAAAAAGTGGGTATTTACAGGGGATGGTGTATTGAATAGTTTGTGACGCTACCCGTAGTGCGTGGTAAGGTGGAGTACCACCGCTGTGGCTGGGAGTGCCCGGGGGCGATGGAGTGGGCAGCTAGGTGTTTAACCCCTCCACGGGTAGGGGGGATGCCCCGGGACTCGGTGATGGTGACAGGGGGGTGCCATTGGGGAGATATGGGTCGCTTGCATACTCACTCAGTCCAATAACGCTGACACCGACAACTGTAGTAAACCAAAGTTCTGAACACCGCAGCCGCTGAGGGGGAGCACGCCTGGGTCCCGTTGGTGTTGCCTGTTGATCTGTGACCTTTCCCTTGGCACCTTGTTTCTCTTTTGTTGGTCCCTGTAGCCTGAAACTAGTCATGTCCCGCTCCCCAGTATGGCTAACTGAGGGAGCTTGCTCTCAGGGTTCACACTTGGGATTTTCTGGACCGTATGTGTGGAAAGTCTTATCCCCCTCGTTGCACTAGTACCCCGATTTTGGAGCGGGTGGAGAGCAGCGGATCTTGAAGACTCCGTTCTCGTCGGGTAAATTATCAGGTTGCTTGAAGCTACTCCCTGAACTAGGGTTCACGTACCCCATCATGCCCTGGCCCCTGCCCGGTGATGGTACAAGGCCGCCGGCTGTCCTCCACGACAATACCGTGCCCCTTGTCATGATCCCTTGCGACCGGGGTTCCAGCTCCTACCAGGCCCAAACCAACATCTGCTACCTAGTACTTCTAAGGAGCCCAGCTGCTGACCTCCTCTCACTTCCACCTCCAACACTACACACTCCCTGACTCCAACTGACTGACTCTTGACACTGAAGACTGCCCCTTAACCAACCCCCCATGTGGGTGACCCTATTCCACTCAGGCCGTCCACTGGTGTGTCTGGAGGGTGTGGTGAAGAGTGTACCTAGGACTTTAATTAACTGACGTTTCTAGGATTTGGATTAGCTGGTTTTGGCAACACCATTTGGTTAGGGACCTGTAACCAAGACTGAGGTGGATATTGCACAGAAGGGCAGATTGCACAATACCCTGTGACGACCTGATAGGCCAGGGCGCCACATAACCTCTGGCCCCTCACCCCCCAGTGTATAACCTCCTCCCGCTCACTCCCCAGGGTATAACCGTCGGGCCCTCACAACCATGGTGTATAACCTGTGCTCCCTCTCCCCTCCAGGGAATGACCTCCAGCCCCTCCCCCCCTCAGTGTTTAACCTCCATCCCCTCCCCCCTCAGTGTATAACCTCCGTCCCCTCCCCCCTTTGGTGTATAACCTCCATCCCCTCGCCGCCTCGGTGTATAACCTCCACCCCTTTGCCGCCCTCCCCAGGTATAACATCCAGGCTCTCGCCCACTACAGTGTATAATCTTCGCCTCCTTTCCCCCCAGTGTATAACCTCCAGCCGCTCAACCCCCGGTGTATAACCTCCTTCCTCCCTCCCCTCCATGGTATGATCTCTGGGCTCTCATCACCCTCAGTGTATAAACTTCTCCCCCACGCCCCTCCATCGTATCATCTCTGGGCTCTCACACCCCCAGTGTATAACCTGCGACATCTCTCCTCCTCATGGTATAACCTCCATCCCCTTACCCTCCCTAGGGTATAACCTACAGTCACTCGCCCCACCCTCCCTGGTGTATAGCCTCTGGACCTTCACCGCCTTTCCCCGAGGTATAATGTCCGCCCCTCGACCCTCATGTATAATATCCATGCCGTCTGCCTTTATTATCATTTGAAAAAATAGCTGGAGTTAAAGTTCTCACTGATAGCGCAGTTCTGTAAAAGGAGCCACCGGGGTAAGAAGTCCGTTCATGAAATGTCTTCCCTCCTAAATCCTCCCCCATCACCGGCCGCACAGAGCCTGGACCTCAGCCCCAACCAACATCTCTGGAATGAACTAGAACACAGATTGTGAGCCCGGCCTCCCCCCAACAGCCATGTCTGACCTTCTAGATTTCCACAGACACTTCCAAAATCTTGTGGAAACCCTTCCCAGAAGAGTGGAGGCTGTGATATCTGGAGAGGGGCTGACTCCATATTAATGTCAATGTATGTAGAATGGAGGTCATACAAGCTCTGGAATTTTTTAATGCGATTATTGTAATATTATAGACTGACAAATTCATCTATAGCTTTTTTTCTTTATTTTGTTTCTGGAAAATAATCACCATTACTATTAAATACCTTGGTTTCTTTTTGTTTAATATAAAGCAGTAGACCCTGTTGTGATGATACATAGAAAACCCCAGAGGTAATTATGGTTTGTGTAATATTATGCAATCAATCTCCCCATTTATTGTAGTCTTTATGTTCTATTATATGTATAGTAAACATATGGATGTGGTTTATTGTCTGCATACAGCAGGTCTACGCCCCTTGTTTGAAGCCATAAATGTCAGTGCTGTGTATATTAATTGCCAGAGGCATAGCAGAATCGCTGGCACTTGCTATATGTACACAATAATGGAAAAATACATACCATATTTTTCGCAAATAATATCAATTACAGGGATTTAGCAGGTTTGATAAGATGCAAATACGTTAGAGCCTGCAAACGTCAAACAAGAGCAGGATTTATTAACAGATGCATAAATCTTACAAACCAACAAGTTATGTTCCTCAGTTAAATTTTAATACATTTTCAACATAAAAGTGTGGGTCAATTATTATTCAACCCCTAGGTTTAATATTTTGTGGAATAACCCTTGTTTGCAATTACAGCTAATAATCGTCTTTTATAAGACCTGATCAGGCCGGCACAGGTCTCTGGAGTTATCTTGGCCCACTCCTCCATGCAGATCTTCTCCAAGTTATCTAGGTTCTTTGGGTGTCTCATGTGGAATTTAATCTTGAGCTCCTTCCACAAGTTTTCAATTGGGTTAAGGTCAGCAGACTGACTAGACCACTGCAACTCCTTGATTTTTTCCCTCTTGAACCAGGCCTTGGTTTTCTTGGCTGTGTGCTTTTGGTCGTTGTCTTGTTGGAAGATGAAATGACGACCCATCTTAAGATCCTTGATGGAGGAGCGGAGGTTCTTGGCCAAAATCTCCAGGTAGGCCGTGCTATACATCTTCCCATGGATGCGGACCAGATGGCCAGGCCCCTTGGCTGAGAAACAGCCCCACAGCATGATGCTGCCACCACCAAGCTTGACTGTAGGGATGGTATTCTTGGGGTCGTATGCAGTGCCATCCAGTCTCCAAACGTCACGTGTGTGGTTGGCACCAAAGATCTCGATCTTGGTCTCATCAGACCAGAGAACCTTAAACCAGTCTGTCTCAGAGTCCTCCAAGTGATCATGAGCAAACTGTAGACGAGCCTTGACATGACGCTTTGAAAGTAAAGGTACCTTACGGGCTCGTCTGGAACGGAGACCATTGCGGTGGAGTACGTTACTTATGGTATTGACTGAAACCAATGTCCCCACTGCCATGAGATCTTCCCGGAGCTCCTTCCTTGTTGTCCTTGACTCTTCGGACAAGCATGGCCTCGGCACGGGTGGAAACTTTCAAAGGTTGTCCAGGCCGTGGAAGGCTAACAGTAGTTCCATAAGCCTTCCACTTCCGGATGATGCTTCCAACAGTGGCGACAGGTAGGCCCAACTCCTTGGAAAGGGTTTTGTACCCCTTGCCAGCCTTGTGACCCTCCACGATCTTGTCTCTGATGGCCTTGGAATGCTCCTTTGTCTTTCCCATGTTGACCAAGTATGAGTGCTGTTCACAAGTTTGGGGAGGGTCTTAATTAGTCAGAAAAGGCTGGAAAAGAGATAATTAATCCAAACATGTGAAGCTCATTGTTCTTTGTGCCTGAAATACTTCTTAATACTTTAGGGGAACCAAACAGAATTCGTGTGGTTTGAGGGGTTGAATAATAAATGACCCTCTGAATAAACTTTTCTCAATTTTAACAAAAAAATAAAAAAGAAATAACATTCTTTTTTGCTGCAGTGCATTTCACACTTCCAGGCTGATCTACAGTCCAAATGTCACAATGCCAAGTTAATTCCCAATGTGTAAACCTGCTAAATCTGCAGGGGCTTGAATACTACTTGTAGACACTGTATATATATATATATATATATATATATATATATACACCGGTATATATATGTTTGTTTGTTTACTATTATTATTAAATAATGTATCTTTATAGCTATCACAGAGTTCTAAATTTGTTACATAGCTATAGCGTTATAGAGAGACTTTTAGCTTTTTTTTCCTCTACTTCCCAGTGGCCACTGGGCATTTCTAGACTCTTAATTTCCTGTTGTTTTAGGAAACAACACCTGTACATAGCCACAATTGTCAAATCCCGAAGCTATCTTTTGACTTGAATGATATAATGAGCAATTGCAAGGGTCACTGTAAAAAGGAGGAGGAGCAGGGTCAGCTGTGACATTGTGACGCCCCTGGACTATCAGGTCATCACAGGGTACTGCACAAGCTGCCCTTCCATGCAGTATTCCATCTCCCTCTTGGTTCTGGGTCCCTAATTAAATGGTGTTGCCACCAACAGCAAGTCAAATCCTAGAAATACCCTGCACCACACCCACTAGACACACCAGTGGAGTGGAATAGAGTCGCCCACCAGGGGGTGGGGTCAGGGAGGGAAAGTGAGGAGTGTAGTGAGTCGAGTCTGAGAGTTGAAGGAGAGAGGTTGGGAAGTAGCCCTCGAGCTGTGAGGAGCTCAGAGGAGTGGTGACTCCTGAAGAAACTGTCTAGGTTGCAGACGGTGGTCTGAGCCTAGAGGAGTCGGACCCCCGGTCACAGGGGATTGTAGCAGGTGCTTGGACCTGTCGAGGAGGACAGCTGGCAGCCTAGCACTATCACCGGTCCGGGACCAAAGGCACGACGGGATACACGGACCCTAGGTTGGGGAGTAGGACTTTCCAAATCCAAAACAGTCCAGAAAATCCCAAGCGTGAGCCCTGAGAGCAAGCTCCCATACTTAGCCATAGTAGGCAGCGGGGCCCGGCTAGTTCCATGCTACTGGGCCATCAAGTTGAAGTAAAACTAGGTGCCAGTCACGGATCACCAGGCAGCACCATTGGGGACGGGACACGGACGAGCTCCCCTCAGCGGCAGCGGAACCAAGAGACTTGGTTTACCCGGTTGTCAGTGTCTACTTTTGAAGTGAGTGAGTACGAGAGTGACCCCTGCACCCCACAAAACCATTACAATGAGTCGCGGGGCATTCCCCTACTCGTGGAGGGTTACAACACCTTGCTGCCCCACTTCATCACCCCGGGTACTCCCCAACTTACCGCACACCACGGTTGGCGTCACGAACTATACCTCAACTCCCCTGTACATATCCCCCTTATATTTGAATGGCTGCATGACCCCCGGGTCTGGAGACCCTCAAGCCACAGCGAACCTGGACCCGAGCAGCTCGGCTGCTTCCACGGGGGGCGGCACAACATCAGCTATTATGATTTATGTTATCAGCTGTGTATACAAATGTTGTTGTAATCCTGTCTCTGTTGATAATGAGTCTACCGTAAACTCTTCCTGAAAGGACAAGAGGTATAATTTTTTTAAAAAAAGAGCATATGGCCATTGAGAAAATTGCAAGATAACTACTGGATCCAGTTGCAGCTTCTGCATGTCATGATTCATGCATGGCTCTGCTGTTCCTGAGCCGGTGCATGTATACTGCCTCCAGGGTTTAGGTCTCTTGGGAGAGGCCTGTTCATTCTGTCCTCGTTTCAGGGGTCACGTCACCATATCTTGGTGCTGCTGTTTTCCGGGACGCCACCAGTGATATTTCCGGCTCTGCTGTGTGCTCCGTTACCGTGAGAAGTTCTCTGTTTCTTGTCCTGCTACCCAGTACTGTTTGTCCTGACCTCCATTGCCCTTGCCCGACCTAACATCCATCCCTTTTGCCCGACCTGACCTGACCTCCGTCCCACCGACCTGACCTCCGTTTCCCCAGCCTGTCCTGATCTCCTTTCCCCCTGCCTGTCCGTCCCTCCGTCCCTCCTACCTAACCTTTCCTCCATATGTCCATGTCCTCTGGTCTCCTGTCCTGTCCCATGTTCCCCACGTCCTTCCTTGCACTTCCGGTATCCGACCTCGGCTCTGTTCTTTGACTTTGTATAGTTTTCTCCTCGGTACAGTACTACAGACATGACATCCCGGCATAGACCCTGACTGATCGACCATCCCTTCTCTTGTGTTAGCAACCTTTAGTGGGCTTCTGTCTAACCACACTCAGGAGTTCTTTTCCTACGCGAGTGCCTGCGCCCCCTAGTGGTAGCTTGACACTGGATCTCTCACTTTGAAGGATCCAACTTATTTTGTTTATATAAACATTAATTTAAGTTCTATGTAATACTTATTTTCACCTCCGGAGGTGCTGCAGGGGAATCAGATACTTTCTGAAAGGTTCCCTCATTTCTTTTCTCAGTAATCGTACACTGGACACAGTACAAACAACTAATTTTTTTTAAAAATAACTCATAAAAAAGAATCCTTGACAAGCTCCAGGTTTACAGATCATTATTGTATCTATAAAGGAATCTTCCCCTTCTTCTGGTGTACACAGCCTGTATTTTTTAAGGTAGGCATTGAACAGTAATGAATTGCAGCAGTTCCCTACCGAGGCACAAAGAATGAATTCAGCCCTCGCTGCCTCTTGATGTTAGACCGCTGTTCTTTTCCTCTAAGGAATCTCATTAAAAATGTATTTAGTGACACTTGTTTCTCCAAAACTTGCACACACAGCATTAACTCAGTCAGTGCTGAAAGACAGGAGGGCTAAGCGGAGGTGACAGGGAGATAGTGGCCGTCCTGGGAAGCCTGTCTGTAAAACACATTTCATCCCAGCTCTTTCGCATCTGGATGGGAGAAGATATTTTTGCAGAATGAAATGTGGAGTCCTTTGTTAATTCTCCTCCATCATGATGAGGAACATGTCAAGTGTCTGCTTGGATTAATGAGTCGAAGCATCCAGGGGCCATACAAAGTAATGTGAATCCCAATTATAATGGTATCGTCAGTACAGGATTTGCCTTTTGATGACCACTCCTGTCCATCTTCTCTGTTAAGACATATGGACGTCATAGAGGGAGGTCCCGCACCTTAGATGTGAGCAGAAGTGAGGGTTGCACTATAGGATCAACTCCCATCCTGGTGGACTCATGCTGGCTTATAATGACGGCCATTCACCAGCTGCTGTAGGGAAAATGCTTGGTTGACTGCTGCTTACTGCTGGCAAAACCAGCTGTTTACTGGGATTGTTGGGAGCCGGACATGGGGGGATCAACCTCATTGATGTGAGATAAGAGAATTCCTTTAGAGGCTTTTTTTAGGGGGAGATCAATATTCACATCTTATCCATGATACAATATACATCTTAACTTGGTGGACCTCTCACTGTTAAAGGGGTTGTCCAGACTAAAGGGGGTTTTACACGCAACAACATCGCTAACGAGATGGCGTTGGGGTCACGGAATTCATGACGCACATCCGGCCTCGTTAGCGACGTCGTTGAGTGTGAAACGTACGAACGACCGCTAACGATCAAAATTACTCACCTAATCGTTGATTGTTGACACGTCGTTCTAATCCCAAATATAGTTGATAGTGCTGGACGTAGGTTGTTCATTGTTCCTGCAGCAGAACACATCGCTATGTGTGACACCCCAGTAACTTTCTTTCCAACCCCACATTCTTTCGGCTGCTCTCCGCCCCTCAGCTTCAATTGGACGGCTGCCGTGTGACGTTGCTGTGACGCCGCATGACGCCCTTAGAAAGGAGGCGGTTCGCCGGCCACAGTGACGTCGCTAGGCAGGTAAGTATGTGTGACAGGTCCTAGCGATATTGTGCCCCACGGGAAGCGATTTGCCCGTGACGCACAACCGACGGGGGCGGGTGCTTTCACCAGCGACATCGCTAGCGATGTCGCTGCGTGTAAAGCAGCCTTTAGGACAAAAGTCTGCAGTCACTCTGCTTGCTGCCACAATCCCCCAATGCGCATGAGTGTTCTCATATGCCATTTGCATACTTGCAGCTAAGTGCAGACTAGACTTGCCCGGCTTTTCTAAATGCACTGCTCGAAGAGATGTAGAACGTGTCTGATTGATACAGAACTGTAGGTAAGCAAATTAAAAATATACTGTCACGTGCCCGGCTGCTCATATGGCTATTCCAGAGCAAGGTGACAGCTTGTGCTCCACATGATGTCAGGATTTAGCAGTCTTTACTCACATAGAGTTACAGAGAGTAACTACAGTCTTTGATCCAATCCTGCACAATCCCTTTAAGACACTTCTTTGGTTGATAGCTGTTTGGCAGGCTCCTTCATTGGTAATCCAGAATCATACATAAAAAAATCAAAAAGGCTGAGCAGCAGTACCAGGCATGGCCACATTATATGAATAGCGCTGTCCCAAAAAGTTCCTGTATTATTACATGCAGCACAAATGTCCCAGATAAGTTGCAGTAAATGTTTTTTAGTGTTTGGCATTAACATAAAGGCCACCGATGCCTCACAATACAGTTGTCCCATTAATCACCTCAGATCCTTATACTTGGATCTGTTGCGTCCACATGTTACATCTGGTTTTGGAGTGGATTTACTTTCCTTTGAAATCCAAAATTTATTTACATTCCTGATATTTCTTGATGTTTCAGCTTGTCCCGAGCATTCATCAACAGTTCAACTTTTATTTGATGCCGAAGGGGTTAAGAACCCTTTTACTTCTGGCTGAGATTGCTTATAGCCTTAGTCAGAGCTGCAGCATCTTATCATCACTGCCTTCTGCTATATTTACCCACTCCTGGTTTCCCTCCATGCCTGTTATAGATCTTCTATACTCTATACTGACCACTTTGAAGGAGCCTGTCTCTGGAGAAGCTGAGGTGTTTGTTTCAGTTGCAGCTCTAAGTTTCCTGCTGGAGAAGCCAAGGAGTGCTATTTGTTGTCTTTCCCAACCATTTGTCTTACCTTTCTTATATTGTTTTGTTGCAATAGTGAAACTAGTGTCTCAGTGGCTTACAAACTAGTCAGGGTGAGTTCAGTGCCAGCGAGGGCCTAGGCATATGACAGCGCATGGGGATCAGACTTAGGTTAGTGTTAAGAAGTGATCCTGCTTCTCCCTGCTTAGCACCAGAGCCCTTTCATTGTATTTCTTCCCTTATGCTGCGCCGCTCACAGGTTGACAGGATCCATTAGGACATTTTCTTTAGTGTAGTTCAAATCTTGAATTTCTTTAAAAATACTAGAAAGCAACCAGTCCAAAAAAAGATACATTATATACTGACATAGGTTTCAGTTCGGATTGATGGCCTGCTAAAGGGAGTGAGTCTTGACCAAGGGGCAGGTTTAATGATCTTTTGACTATTGCAAACAGGAAAGGGGAGAGGCTCCCGCTGCAGACAATTTTCTTAAAATCATGAGAAGAATAGGATTAGGAGCTGATGAACATGGCTGAGCTCCTAAGGCTCATAGAGAAGATTTCTTTATATATTTCTCAGTTTTATTTGTATTATATGAAACAAAATAAAGCAATATAAAATATAGGAATTGCTGGAATATTGGATTTCTTTTTGTTTTAGTGCATTTTCTCCGCTTAGTGTTCTTCTAAAGCCCTTTTCCAGTATCCTAAAACAATACGGTAATTTTTATTTTTGTTACATTGCCCTATAAAAAATGTACGTAGAAACGTTCTTTGTGATGTGAGAATAAAGTAATGCGAACATGTGTTTTAATTAGTGAGAGCAATTAAAAAGCAGATGATTATTTGCTGCTGATATTCTATGGACGGTAAAATTAATAAAATCGCAGACGAGAATCATAAAGTAGAGACACTGAGTATATATATATTTATTTCCAGGATATAAAGTGATTCGAGTACGCAACGCGAAAATATTTTAACACACAACTGCATGAATCTGGGCTGATTATTTTTTCTGATGGGTTTTGTTACCATTCAGCATTTTCATAAATAATATAAAAAGCAATGCCAAAAAGGTCTCTATGCAAATTAATATTTACAACGAATGTAAAGTGTATTTTACGGTAATATCACAAAATAATCTGCTGCTTTTGTCACTGTCAGTGATCTGCGCTGCCCTCTGCTGGTCAGTCCTGGTAAGACATGCAATGTATATTCCATCGCTGTTGAGCCTAATTTTAGATTTCAGTCGAATAGTTTATCTCGATATAACTAGAATAAATAGGTACTAGTATCCACTTTACAAATTGATTTACAATGACCCTACAGCTTAAGAAATGCCCTGTTTGTATAAAATGGACACTTTGTGCTAGTTTAGAGAACTACTTAAAAGACAATTACGGGAAAAAAGTTATTTTCCAAACTGCTACTGAAGTTTTAATTTTTATTATTATTAGAGACTGGATCCAGTCAGCTTCAGTCCCCCTGCACACCTCTTATGATGCCTCTTCTAGCAGTCTGGGAGGGAGCACAGCACGGACCAGTAGTGGAGCCAGGCTGCTGGTCCGTGCTGTCAATTTTACACTAATAATTGGGGATCCAATCAGTTGGACCAACCCCACTGTCTCTTGGCTTATTGCTTGCGCTCCTGAATAAAGAAGATTAGAACACTTCTTTAATGCTTTCCGAAAAAGACTTAATTTTTGATGAACTTTTACTGTTGAATGAGAATTTAACATCACCTTGATACAAAATGATATGTCCGCCCCTGACCTTGATACATAAGTGTTATTTCCTCATTGTTTAACATTATCCAGCTGCCGGGATCTCCAATAATTGGCAGTGATCAGTGAAAGGTTTTGCCATTTCTGCAGTGCCCCCACTGGGGATATGAAGAATTGCACTGATTCCACTGACTGCTGTCCTTGCAATACATGGACATGCCAGATCCTTCATCTATAGCTGGACTCCTCTCTAGATAACAGATAAGGGTTGTGAATATGGGACCTACAATATAACCAAATAAGATTACTAACCCAGGCCTCTAAAATAAAAAAAAAACCCTACACTTGTCCTTTTATATGACATTTTGCTGTGTTTTCTGATCTACATATATGTTTCCAAGAAAGCTTGGTGCTGACCATTGTTGCTATTATCCTAGTACAAAAAAATATTGTCACCCAGGTTTCCAGAACTTATGAACAGTAATATGGCCACCACTCCTATAGGAATGGAAATACCATTCTGGAATTTTGGATGACTAAGTGACAACCCCATCGAGGCCTGTAATGGTGAGCATATCGCTGTCACCCAACTTTTCCCTACAAATAAATATTGTAGTAGTGATGCTCTGTAGGAATGATGCCCTGTAGTATTAATGCCCTGTAGTATTGATGCCCTGTAGTAGTGATGCTCTGTAGTGTTGATGCCCTGTAGTGTTGATGCTCTGTAGTAGTGATGCCCTGTAGTGTTGATGCCCTGTAGTAGTGATGCCCTGTAGTGTTGATGCCCTGTAGTGTTGATGCCCTGTAGTGTTGATGCCCTGTAGTGTTGATGCCTTGTAGTAGTGATGCCCTGTAGTGTTGATGCTCTGTAATGTTGATGCCCTGTAGTGTTCATGCCCTGTAGTAGTGATGCCCTGTAGTGTTGATGCCCTGTAGTGTTGATGCCCTGTAGTGTTGATGCCTTGTAGTAGTGATGCCCTGTAGTGTTGATGCTCTGTAATGTTGATGCCCTGTAGTGTTCATGCCCTGTAGTAGTGATGCCCTGTAGTGTTGATGCCCTGTAGTGTTGATGCCCTGTAGTGTTGATGCCTTGTAGTAGTGATGCCCTGTAGTGTTGATGCTCTGTAATGTTGATGCCCTGTAGTGTTCATGCCCTGTAGTAGTGATGCCCTGTAGTGTTGATGCCCAGTAGTGTTGATGCCCAGTAGTGTTGATGCCCAGTAGTGTTGATGCCCTGTAGTAGTGATGCCCTGTAGTGTTGATGCTCTGTAGTAGTGATGCCCTGTAGTGTTGATGCCCTGTAGTAGTGATGCCCTGTAGTGTTGATGCTCTGTAGTAGTGATGCCCTGTAGTGTTGATGCTCTGTAGTAGTGATGCCCTGTAGTGTTGATGCTCTGTAGTAGTGATGCCCTGTAGTGTTGATGCTCTGTAGTAGTGATGCCCTGTAGTGTTGATGCTCTGTAGTAGTGATGCCCTGTAGTGTTGATGCCCTGTAGTAGTGATGCGCTGTTGTAGTGATGCCCTGTAATGTTGATGCCCTGTAGTGTTGGTCCCTTGTAGTAGTGATGTAGTGGTGCTCTGTAGTGTTGATGCTCTGTAATGTTGATGCCATGTAGTATTGATGCCCTCTAGTGTTGATCCCTTTTAGTAGTGATGCCCTGTAGTATTGATGCCCTCTAGTGTTGATCCCTTGTAGTAGTGATGCCCTGTAGTATTGATGGCCTCTAGTGTTGATCCCTTGTAGTAGTGATGCTCTGTAATGTTGATGCCATGTAGTATTGATGCCCTCTAGTGTTGATCCCTTGTAATGTTGATGCCCTGTAGTATTGATGCCCTCTAGTGTTGATCCCTTGTAGTGTTGATCCCTTGTAGTAGTGATGCCCTGTAGTATTGATGCCCTCTAGTGTTGATCCCTTGTAGTAGTGATGCCCTGTAGTATTGATGGCCTCTAGTGTTGATCCCTTGTAGTAGTGATGCTCTGTAATGTTGATGCCATGTAGTATTGATGCCCTCTAGTGTTGATCCCTTGTAATGTTGATGCCCTGTAGTATTGATGCCCTCTAGTGTTGATCCCTTGTAGTGTTGATCCCTTGTAGTAGTGATGCCCTGTAGTATTGATGCCCTCAAGTGTTGATCCCTTGTAGTAGTGATGCCCTGTAGTAGTGATGCCCTCTAGTGTTGATCCCTTGTAGTAGTGATGCCTGTAGTAGTGATGCCCTCTAATGTTGATCCCTTGTAGTATTGATGCCCTCTAGTGTTGATCCCTTGTAGTAGTGATGCCTGTAGTAGTGATGCCCTGTAGTATTGATGCCCTCTAGTGTTGATCCCTTGTAGTAGTGATGCCCTCTAGTGTTGATCCCTTGTAGTCTTGTAGTGTGGATGCCTGTAGTATTGCCTCTGCTCCATGTCATGTGTATGCCGGTCTGTCTAGGTCACGTATGATCAGGCATCCTGGTAGCGCTGGCCGCGACAGTTGGAGCGTGTGGATGTAAATGTAGTAAATATCTCCGTTTTGTAGAGATCTGTGTTTGGGATTGAACTGAGCAGATGTGTTGAATTGCACCTGACAGTGTCCATGGAAACTGAAAATCCAGCCTTATAAATAAATCAGGAAAACTCAAGGTTTTGTTTTCTTTGTAACTCATGATGGCTCCTCGATCTGTGGAGGTTTATATCAATTCATTAAATTGTTGTGAAAATTTCCATTTTCCAGTTTTATCAGACCTCAGGCTTGCACTAGCTAAAAATGATAAAATCCGCGTCACTCACCTTTCCCTCCTTTCTGCCGCTGCGCTACCTAATTGCTTACAAGCTGCAGAGGTGAAATCACAACTGCAGCCAATCACTGGGCTCCATTGCTCATGCTGTCTACATAGGCAACTCAGCTTAGCCCAGTGATTGGCTGCAGTGGTGATCTCACTGCAGCAGTCTGTAAAAAAATCCCTGAGAGCCGCGGCAGAGAGGCAGCGCCGATGGCTGATCTTATTACTTTTACCTAGCACAAGCCTAAAAGGTGCTTTACACTCTGCGATATTGGTAACGATATATCGTCGGGGTCACGTCGTTAGTGATGCACATCCGGCGCCGTTACCGACATCACAGCGTGTAACATAAATGAGCAACGATCAACGAGCACAAAAACGTGAAAAATCGTTGCTCGTTGACACGTCGCTCATTTCCTTAATATCGCTGCAGCGACAGGTTTGATGTTGTTCGTCGCTTCTGCAGCTCCACACACCGAGGTGTGACACCGCAGGAAGGACGAACATCTCCTTACCTGCTTCCACCGGCAATGCAGAAGGAAGGAGGTGGGCGGCATGTTCCGGCCGCTCATCTCCTCCCCTCCTTTTCTATTTGGCGGCGGTTCAGTGACACTGCTGTGACGTCGCTGTGACGCTGAACGAACCGCCCCCCTTAGAAAGGAGGCGGTTCGCCGGTCACAGCAACGTCGCAGAGCAGGTATGTGCGTGTGACGCTGCCGTAGCGATAGTGTTCGCTACAGCAGCGATCACCACATATCGGCCGTACGACGGGGCGGGTGCTATCGCGCTCGACATCGCTAGCCGATGTTAGCGATGTCGCAGCATGTAAAGCACCCTTTAGGGGTACTTTATACGTTGTGACATCGCTAGCATCAGCTAGCAATGCTGAGCGCGATAGTACCCGCCCACGTCGCACATGCGATATGTGGTGATTGCTGCCGTAGCGAACATTATCACTACAGCAGCGTCACACGCACATAACTGCTTTGCGACGTCGCTGTGACCGCTGAACTATCCCTCCTTCAAGGGGGCGGGTCATGCGGCGTCACAGCGACATCACAGCGACATCACTAATCGGCCGGCCAATAGAAGCGGAGGGGCGGAGATGAGCGGGACGTAACATCCCGCCCACCTCCTTCCTTCCACATTGCTGTTTGGACACAGGTAAGGAGATGTTTGTCGCTCCTGCGGCTTCATACACAGCGATGTGTGCTGCCGCAGGAGTAACAAACAGCATCGTACCTGCGGTCGACCCGACATTATGGAAATGACCGACGCTACACAGATCACCGATTTTTGACGCTTTTGCGATCGTTTATCGACGCATCTAGGATTTAAACGTTGCGAGGTCGTTACCGGCGCCGGATGTGCGTCACTAACGACGTGACCCCGACGATATTTCGGAAGCGATGTCGCAACGTGTAAAGCCCCCTTAAGAGTTAAAGACACTAGAAAGTGGAAAAGCTCTTTAAACTCCGGGCACAAAATTTCAGGATATTAATGGAATTATATAATATAGGACACGGTACAAAGTGCTGAATCTTAATGCACTGAAATGCAAAAGAAAACCCTAAAAGTGATGACCAAGTTCCATTCTATCCCAAAAAAAATTATTTGCAGTTCCCCTTTATAACTTAATAACATTGTTTTGTTAGAGGTATCCCAGGACAAGGGCCATGATAGATAACTCCTTTGGACATGCGATTGTCACACTGGGGAATGCCCGGTGTGCGGTGCAAGAAGAGAGGTACACCAGGGAAAATATAAAGCTAGGCCCTGACGATAGGGAGAGGGGAGTGCGTCACCACCTAGCTCACCTGTGCTTGATCCCTGAGTTCCCAAACATCCCTAGAAGGGTCCTTCGCCCAGTGTGCGATCACGTGCCTAGGCCCTGGCTGACCCTGAACTTACCCTGACTAGTGACCAGGCCAGCAAGATACTAGCCTTACTACTAATATAAAGGCAACACGAGGAAGGGGAGACAGAAACAACAGGAACTCCAATTCTTTTCCTGAGAGGCACTCCACCGAATCTTGCTGGAAAGAGAATCACATCTATCGCCACAGACAACTCCTTCACAGGTCAGCATAGAATGAACTATAGCTGGCCTAGGAGAGAGTAAGGAGTGGGTTTATATAGCAGATAGGCTTTGTTGCAGCTGAGATTAACAGCTACAAGCTATTCTTCTCCTGAGAGGCACTGCACTGAATGTTTCTGGAAAGAGAACCACAGCTATCTCCAGAGAAAACTCCTTGACAAATCAGCATAGAATGAACTACGTTATAGCCGGCATAGCAGAAAGTAAGGAGTGAGTTTATATAGAGTGCGTTGCTTCAGCAGAGATTTAGGGGTACTTTGCATGCTGCGACATCGCTAGCCAATGCTAGCGAGCGATGCCGAGCGCGATAGTACCCGCTATTGTCGCACATGCGATATCTTGTGATAGCTGCAGTAGCGAACATTATCGCTACGGCAGCTTCACATGCACTTACCTGCCCTGCGACGTCGCTCTGGCCGGCGACCCGCCTCCTTCCTAAGGGGGAGGGTTGGGCGGCGTCACAGCGACGTCACACGGCAGGCGGCCAATAGAAGCGGAGGGGCAGAGATGAGCGGGACGTAAACATCCCGCCCACCTCCTTCCTTCCTCATTTCATTGCCGGCGGCCGCAGGTAAGGAGATGTTCCTCGTTCCTGCGGCTTCATACACAGCGATGTGTGCTGCCGCAGGAACGAGGAACAACATCGTATCTCCTATTGGTGCGATATTATGGAAATGACTGACGCTACACAGATCACCGATTTATGACGCTTTTACCATCGTTTATCGGTGCTTCTAGGCTTTACACGTTGCGACGTCGTTACCAGCGCCGGATGTGCGTCAGTTTCAATTTGACTCCGACAATATCGCAGTAGTGATGTCGCAACGTGCAAAGTACCCCTAAGAGCTACAAGCCAATCTCAGCAGGTTAAAAGAGAAATCTTAACCCCTTCATTACCAAATGACATTAAATACGCTCCTACCCAGGATACATGACAAACGGATTTTAAAGCAGATCTGCGATCAACTAAAAGCTGTGACATTCTGGTCCTAGACCCCCCCCGAGGTCTCAGCAGGGTGCGAAACACTCGTGGCCAGAAATCTTGTGATATGTCAGTATATGATATGGATCTGACTCCACTCCCTTAAAGGCTTATTCCCACCCATGCGTGCCATTCTTCATGGGACTGTTGGGGGAAATCTTGCCTGTGTATGTACACACGTTTTATTCTATTACTTCTATATTAACACATCAGATTATAATATGGATAAGGGTCAGAAATCATATCCTCTGTTTGGATGGAGGGGGGGGGTCAATGATTTACATTTCGGCTCCAGCATTAGAATAGTTTCTCCTTTGGTTGGTATGGGGACTACTACCCCTACCGGATCCATGTCTCAATGACCCGTCTGACAACTACTACAAGTACCATTCCTTCTTTATAAGCTGGAGGTGCCATTTTCCAGTTCTGTTAGTCCGTATTATGTTTAGTGCTTCTCCTCCGATGTTCCATGATGCTTTTATATCATTAGTAATTTCCGTGAGTACAGCAGCTGCAACCCACCAAAGCTGCCACCCAGCGTGAGATGACTCACGTCATTTGCTACAATTGGAAGAAATACATCAAAAATGCTACAGCACCTTGCTGAGCGACCGGAGACATAACAGGTAACAGCTATGATTATACAAGACAGCGGCCGCCAGATCCTAACAGGTTATGGGTGGTCAGCTGGACTGCGGTGGGACTACAACTCCCACCATTGCTATGCATCTTTTTTTTTGGGGGGGGGTCAGTTATACCTGCACTTTTTGCACTTTTGCAATACAGCAACATTATTGACTACAAGTCTCAGCAAGCAGGAAATAGCGACTGTGATATGTGACCTGAGTACAAGGCATAGATAGCGGCTCCGGCTTATACAGATGTAGCAGAGCCGGATTTGTCATTAAAGCTACATACTTTATGGGTTATGACTAGGGATGATCGAATACCTCAAATATTCTGCTTCGCGAATATCCGACGAATAGGTCACCGCTATGGGAATATTCGATGTGCAATATAAGTCTATGGGAAGCCCGAATAGTTGCGAATAGTTGTTATTTGGGTTTCCCATAGACTTACATTGCGCATCGAATATTCATGAATAGTCGAATAGCAGCGACCTATTTGGCAAATATTCGCGAAGCCAAATATTTGAGGTATTCAATCATCCCTAGTTATGACAATTCTCGTAGATTTATGTGCAGTCCTATGTAAACAGGTAGCAAAGTATTGTGATATTACCATGAATGCTACCAAATGACAAACTCGTGCGCACCTACAAAAATGCCATTTGCATCAATAGATTATAATGTTGTATTCCAGTAATGTGTTAATTAGTTAGTAATTAGTTAAAGTAAACCATTAAGTAATTTTATCACAATTCACCTCCTATTGTACCGTATATACAGAGCTGATGTAGCAGAGCTGAATTTGTCACTAATTATTTCTTTTGTGCAATGGTGTCACTGAGTTATGAGAATGCGGTTTATGATTATATATACCATCTTTGCATGATTGTTTCAAATGATTAACTCAGATCTGCTACATTGGTAAGTAATGTCTAAATTTTAAAGGGACCTGTCATTTGCCATAAATATGTAGCTTATTTTTACCTGGTGTAAATTCCACTATTTTCCCGAATCCGGCAGTATTTTCCTTTTGTTCCTGCGCCTCTCCATTCCTGATATATAGCCCCCTCTTCACTGTATATAAATCTAGTATTTTTAGCCAAGTGGGTGTGGTCATCAACTCTTTTCTGTGGGTGTTTTCTTGAGGGCCACACCCAGTTGTATAAAAAATATTACATTTATATACAAAAGTGGTGGTGATATCTCAGGAATGGAGAAGTGCAGGAAGAAAAGAAACACAACACTGGATTCGGGAGAACAGCGGCATTTACACCAAGTGAAAACAATTACATTTTTAGACTAAGTGATAGGTCACCTTTGAAGGGGCCTCAGAGATGATACATTCATGGTCTATTCTTCGTTAATCCTTTCTATGTGTAATGGGAAAATTTCAAATATCAGGAGAATAGTAATAACTGATCAAGCGCCATCCATCCTGAGTGACCGTACCTGGTATTGCCGCTGCAGATGGACAGACATGGCACTGTGTCACCATCCATCCTATGTGACCGTTCCTGGTACTGCAGCTGCACATGGACAAATGTGGCACTGTGTCACCATCCATCCTATGTGACTGTGCCTGGTACTGCAGCTGGACAAAACAATCACTGATCTCGGGGAGACCAGCCAGAGAAAACACTGCCGGCAGCCAACGAGGGCGCTCAACACAGTGAAATCCTAGGTGCATTGCCCCTTGGGAAGTATGCAAATCAAAAAGGTCAGTGGAGCCTCTGTTAGGAGTCTCAACACAGAAAATAGCCAGATATTCCTCCGGGAAGGACCTAGTCAAGGAGTGGCTCTTTTTAGCAGACCACCATAACCATCATATTAAGTGGCCCTTTTAGTCAATATCCAACTCTTGACAAGTTTAAAGATATGACAAGGGAAATACCAATGCCAGGTATTCATCCACAGACAGCTGTTTCGGGGTGTTGACCCTCATCACTCACAAGAGTGGCACTGCATCACCATCCATCCTATGTGACTATGCCTGGTACTGCAGTTGCAGATGGACAAGTGTGGCACTGTGTCACCATCCATCCATCCATCCAATGTGACTGTACCTGGTACTGCAGCTACAGAAGGACAAGCATGGCACTGTGTCACCATCCATCCTATGTGACTGCAGTACCAGACATGGCCAGATGGACAGGTGTGGCACTGTGTCTTTCTACAGGCTGGTGTGGCAGACACATACAAATGGAAAAGAGTGGTGATTCTGGTGAAGACTGTGGTAGGAGATAACCATGGATCCTTTTTTTAGCTGATCCTGAAGGTCATGGGTTCAAACCTCTGTCACATTTTCCAGTGTTCCCCTAGGATAGACCTTCAATGTTATATCACTTTTGAACCTTTCACATTAAATTTCCCTTTACCTAATTTTAAATTGCACATTTTTGCAGAGAACAATAACAGGAATCAGATATTACACTGATGTATCCGCCAGTTCTAATAATCTAATTTTACTGGTCGGATTCCGAGAATTTATGAAGGTGAGAATTTGATTTTATTTTTAAAAAGAAACAACAAAAAAATACGAAAAACCCTAAATTAACTGATTGTGTGCAGGCAGGAGTCCGGTCAGATAACTCTATCCACTTACAGATTGTCACATTTCAGTGGTGCACAATGTACGAATACACATTGTATCATTTCAAACAAGTGACCTGAGGAAAAAAATGACTTTATTGTAGATGGTTTGGCCCAAAAGGATCTGATTGCTTTTTCTTTTCTTTGTCCTTTTAGCCCTGACAGTGACATACGATTTATTACATCTCATGTGCCCCCTTTGGAATTAAACTAGAAAGCCACAGGATGCCAACAGTGTTTTATTTGAAGTCACGTTAGCACCTAGGATGCATTCAAGTCAGACGTTTCTTCTCGAAGGGCAAAAGATGTTCTCGGAATGACGATGGCTTTAGGGTTCACGTTTTTGAAATTGTTCTGCTCCCTTTAGGCTATTTAAACAACTACTGAGTAAAATTCAGAGACGGGTTCTTTGCCAAATATGGTCTACTCTGTGTCAAGCACAATACAATGGATTGACAGCAAAGACCTCAACGTTTTATGTAGATAGAATGCATTTCATAGGAACTGGAGATGGCTCTTGACCCCAGAATAAAACTGGAGCTTTCTTTGAGGATAAAGAGGGAAAAATAGCAGCTGATAACAGCTCACATTGCAGCTAATTAACAGGTTAACTGCTTATAAGTCAGAAAATAAACCTTAAGGAGGACATTTCATTGACTATTCTAATTTAAACTGAAAACATCCTCTAATTGCCACTATTCCACTGATTCTGGAACAGTTCTTCTTTTTCTTCTGTGCCCCTCCGTTCCAAAATTATGTCCCCTAGAAATAAAGATGCAAATTTACTTTTCAATCAGCGGGGTGTGTACCACACAGCTTCCTCTGTGGGCGTTTTCCTTTCTTTCTCTGATGTGGGCCAATCAAAACGCAGCCACACCCACAGAGAATGTCTGTGGTATACGCCCAGTTAGTTAAGGAAAAAAATTCAACTATTTGAAGATGTATAACTTTGCAACGGAGGGACACAGAAAAAAAAGAAAAACTGTTCCAAAATCAGTGGCACAGCTTCAATTGGAGGAGATATGCTGTTTTAAAAAAATAAAATCCAGTTAAAAGTCTTCTATAAACTAATATGGATGTAAGTTGGTTGCCTGATTTTCAGATTTGATTCACGGTTCACAAAAATGAAACATTTGCCTGGTATCATTTCCCACACTGTTGAAGCATTAGAGAGGCAATATCAATTGCCACACAGGCTTCCCCATAATGCACTGCAGCTATGTCATCTTACTGATTATCATACCCTGTACAGTGGTGATCAGTAACAGTACCATCACAGATCAATGGTTCCTAAAGGAGCAAAGTCGTTTTCCATCTCCAGAGTCATTGGGTAAGTCTTTTTCTTCTGTACAGTTTAAGCTCTTATAGTCAGTGGGGACCTCTCTCTCTTGTAGAGTGTAAGTTTTTATAGTCAGTGGGTCCTCTCCTTTCTTTAGAGTGTAAGGTCTTATGGTCAGCGGGGTCCTCTCTCCTATAGAGTGTAAGCTCTTAATGTCAGTGGGGTCCTTGCTCTCATCTGTAGAGTGTAAGCTCTTCTGATCCGTGGGGTCCTCTCTCTCTCTTCTGTAGTGTAAGCTCTTATAGTCAGTGGGCCGTCTCTCTCTCCTGTATAGTGTAATCTCTTATGGTCAGCAGAGTCCTTTCTCTCTCACGTAGAGTGTAAGCTCTTAAGGTCAGCCGGGTCCTCTCTCTCTCCTGTAGTGTCTACGCTCTTATGGTCAGTGGGGTCTTCTCTCTCTCCCATAGAGTGTAAGCTGTTAAGGTCAACACGGTCCTCTCTCCCCTGTATAGTGTAAAGCCTTATGGTCAGTGGGGTCCTCTTTCCCTCCTATAGAGTGTAACCCATATGGTCAGTGGTGTCCTCTCCCTCTCCCATAGAGTGTAAGCTCTTATGGTCAGTGGGGTCCTCTCTCTCTCCTGTAGAGTGTAAGCTCATATGGTTAATGTGGTCCTCTCTGTCTCATGTACAGTGTTAGCTCTTATGGTCAGTCTGGTCCTCTCTCTCTCTCTCCTGTAGAGTGTAAGCTCTTATGGTTAATGGGGTCCTCCCTGTCTCATGTACAGTATAAGCTCTTATGGTCAGTGGGGTCCTCTCTCTCCAGTAGACTGTAAGTTCTTATGGTCAATGGAGTCCTTTTGTTCTTCTTTAGAGTGTAAGCTCTTTTGGCCAGTGGGGTCCTCTCTCTCTGTCTCCTGTAGAGTGTAAGCTCTTATGGTCAGCAGGATCCTCTCTCTCCTGCAGAGTGTAAGCTCTTATGGTCAGTGGGGTCCTCTCTCTCCTGCAGAGTGTAAGCTCTTATGGTCAGCGGGGTCCTCTCTCTCTCCTGTAGAGTGTAAGCTCTTATGGTCAGCAGGATCCTCACTGTCCTGTAGAGTGTAAGCTCTTATGGTCAGTGGGGTCCTCTCTCTCTCTACTGTAGAATGTAAGCTCTTATAGCAAGTGTGGTCCTCTCTATCTCTGCTCTAAAGTGTAGGCTGTTATGGTCACCGGGGTTCTCTTTTTCTCCTCTTCTCTACGTGTATTTTAAAAGCAATAACAACCTTTTCAGTATTGAAATGCATTTTAATTTATTTGTCGCAAGTTAAATTTTGGGTGAAAATTTGTTGAATTTGAATTTCAAAAGATTTGCCTATCTCTAATATTTAATGTTTAAAATGTTTGGATGGTCCCTGGAAAAGTGTTACCCATAACGACTGAACCCCATAATATTGAGGACATGGCGTGAATGCTGAGATCTCACAACTCCTCTCCAACTCTCAGGTCACATTAATTTCAGATAAAATTTTAGAAGGTTCAGTAGAATGGGTGGGATTCCTAACAATGCAAGTATTCAACCTAGAAATAACAGAGAAAGTGAAGCTGCCATTCTGCGTTTCATATTGCTGACTAGAGCTTTCAGCCCCGTTCTGACGAGGCCCAAAAGGCAAGGAATGGCTCTGTCTGCAGGTGGGATTCTGTGTCTCAGCAAATAGCAGAGTCAATTCCAAAATCTCCTCTTGGGCGCAGTAGTGGCCAAGAGGGAAGCTGTGTAAATGGCTCTGATATGGATGCTCCCTGCTTGTATGGAGAAGAGTTTATATAAGACCAAATTTTGAAAAACACATTCAGAACTTCTAATGGGTAAAATTTTTGGCCAAAAGTAATTTTCTCCACTGATGCTTGGCACACCTGGAGGACCGCTGGAGAAAATGTTTTTGTGTCATGGCTACCGCCATCTGTGCCTGTGTGTTCTGCGTGTGCGGGGTGCAGCTTCATCCACTGCATCTTCCAGTGCTTTATTATAACATAGGAAAACTAAAAACAGGAGAAGGAGGAGATTGGGGTGTCATGGGGTGTAGGGAGTTAGGATAGTTGTCCTTAAACTTGCCCTCAGACTTGCAACTCTGTCCTGTCCCTTATCTTGGAGTTATGTTTGGTGGTAACCAGGTCCGAGCCCCCAGCGTGACCCTAACTCCTGTACGGGCCCTGATCTTACTCCCCCTCACCCCATAAAGACAAAACCCCACAAAAATACACGGACAAGGGAGAACGGAAACCCTTACACATAGCACTTAACACACACAGGAGAGACAATATGTGTACTGGGGGGAGTAATGAAGGGGAGGGCAGGAAGAAATGCACAATTGGGAAACTTTCACACCACTCAGAAGCGCAGCACAGATCACCATGGACAGGGAAAACACCAAGACCGGGAATCGCTGAAGCTATAATCGGCACAAATAGGAAGGAAGCTGTGCAGTAAATAGGAAGCCCAGCTGCACTGGGCAATCAGAAACCTGAGCTCTTAGTTCCTGCTCACCAGTCTGCATGGATTACCTCCTGCAGAGCTGAAGACCAGTGAACCAAAATCAGCCAACGCCCGGCTCTGGCTGAACAAACTAGGAGCCTCAGGTTGCTTCTCAGACTCTGTAGTGTGAACAGAGTCTGATGCCATCGTGCCAGCAAGTGTGTGCAGAGCTGATCACCGCATGACATGGGGGCTATTGTGACGTTCTTCATAAATTGCTGGCCCGTAGATTCCTTCATGCCTGGTATGTAACCAATGGGACACTCATTTATCCATTTATAAACACATAATGGTAGCATTGGATTTTACATATTTTCCCTTCTTCTATAGCTTATTTCTTTCAGACACATCTCAGTCTATTAGTCACTGATGCTGCCAGGTTTAAGTAATGTTTGCACGTGGCTCCCACTTGAATGATATTTAGGATCCCGGAGGAGCGCTCTTTGTCTGCAAATCATTAACAAAAGAAAAAGGCTAATTCTAATTAAAGAGGTTAATGGTAAAATGACACACGGTCTACCCTCATGAAAAGAAGCTTGAATCCATTTTTTCTTTTTTTTTTTTGAATGTTTGAAACATTTGGATGGTGGAATATAGTAATTACTCTTGTGTTTTGGCCTTCTGTCAAGGATTTTGGAACACGCGATGCATTGTAGTTGTTTGAAAGAAGAATGAGCTTATTGTTCCTGATTAGCTGCAGGTCAAGAGTAGACTTTTACTATTGTCTGTCTACCTGTTGTGAATTTCCATTTCAATTGTCAGTGATAAAAACTTAAACATTCTAAAAATGGAAAGAATTTTTTTTTTATTTTTTTGCTTTTAGCTCCCAGTTGTTCAATTAGTCTGAGTTTATAGAGGTTTTTTTTTATATCAATAGCATGTTTCATCTACAGATTAGGCTAAATGTTTTTGACCACTGGGACCTTTACAATTCATGGTTTTTAATGGAGCACTGGTGTGTATGTCTGACCCCCAATCTTGGTTATTAATGGAGCATTAGTGTGTATGCCTGACCCCCAATCTTGGTTGTTAATGGAGCACTGGTGTTTATGTCTGACCACCAATGATTTTTGTTAATGGAGCACTAGTGTGTATGTCTGACCACCAATGATGGTTGTTAATAGAGCATTAGTGTGTATGTCTGACCACCAATCATGGTTGTTAATAGAGAACTAGTGTGTATGTCTGACCACCAATCATGGTTGTTAATAGAGCACTAGTGTGTATGTCTGACCACCAATCATGGTTGTTAATAGAGCACTAGTGTGTATGTCTGACCACCAATCATGGTTGTTAATAGAGCACTAGTGTGTATGTCTGACCACCAAACATGGTTGGTAATAGAGCACTAGTGTGTATGTTTGACCCCCAATCTTGGTTGTTAATAGAGAACTAGTGTGTATGTCTGACCACCAAACATGGTTGTTAATTGAGCACTAGTGTGTATGTCTGACCACCAATCATGGTTGTTAATAGAGCACTAGTGTGTATGTCTGACCACCAATCATGGTTGTTAATAGAGCACTAGTGTGTATGTCTGACCACCAATCATGGTTGTTAATAGAGCACTAGTGTGTATGTCTGACCACCAATCATGGTTGTTAATGGAGCACTAGTGTGTATGTCTGACCACCAATCATGGTTGTTAATGGAGCACTGGTGTGTATGTCTGACCACCAATGATGGTTGTTAATAGAGCATTAGTGTGTATGTCTGACCACCAAACATGGTTGTTAATGGAGCATTAGTGTGTATGTCTGACCACCAAACATGGTTGTTAATGGAGCATTAGTGTGTATGTCTGACCCCCAAACTTGGTTGTTAATGGAGCACTGGTGTTTATGTCTGACCACCAATGATTATTGTTAATGGAGCACTAGTGTGTATGTCTGACCACTAATCATGGTTGTTAATAGAGAACTAGTGTGTATGTCTGACCACCAAACATGGTTGTTAATGGAGCACTGGTGTGTATGTCTGACCACCAATCTTGGTTGTTAATAGAGAACTAGTGTGTATGTCTGACCACTAATCATGATTGTTAATGGAGCACTAGTGTGTATGTCTGACCATCAATCATGGTTGTTAATGGAGCACTGGTGTGTATGTCTGACTACCAATCAGAGACCTTGTTTCCAGCGATGTGTCACTTACCCCTTACAGCTTGCTGCAGTTTTGATAAAATTGCTGATTTATCAGCAGATTATCACTTAAAGACTAGTAAACGTCCTGCTCTGTATATCCACGCCCACACCACTCATTGGCAGCTTACGTGCTGTGTACATAGAAAGCGGCCAATCAGTGGTGTGGGCGTGGTTATACAGAACTTAGCAGTCAGGGTACTTGTATACCTGAAGCATATAAAACTGTAATTTTAACAAAAATGCAATCAGCAAACCAGTAAGTGACACATCACTGGAATCAGGGTCTCAGCCCCTACATTCTGCTGCTCTCAGATGGGGGAGCAAAAACCAGGTGGGAGATTCCTTTTAAAGATGGATTTTGGTAAATTTTAATCTGGAAAAAATGGATGTGTTCTGCTCTTGGGGATCGGTGGTAACTCTGAACTCCCCCTTGGTTGAGTTTTCCAGCTTGTCCATTGTGACTGGCACATACTTATTTCAGTTACATTTTATCTCATCTCTTTGGTTTACGAAATGATAAAAGTAAAAAGAATTTTGTCAACTGTGTTCCAGCACACTGCCTTAATTTATATCATGTACAGCAAAGTAGAATGTCCTGCCAGAACGAGATATGAATAATTGCTCTATCTAACGTGGAGCTATCTCTAATCTGGGATATGATTTTTATGTGCAGTTTTCAGAAATAATTTACTCAGCCATGTGTCAATACCGTCAGCAATAACAGCCATTTAATTGTTTTTTATGTCAGCGAGAGCTGAAATATCTTAAGTTAAAGATAACCCCTTCTTTGTCCCTTTCATGGATCGGTAATAAACTTCATAGTCGAGCCCAACGAGACAGCCTTAATGGGTCATGTTTTCATTGAATGCTTATAACCATTTTTCTGCAGGGTTTAGATATTGATCCTGCAATCTAATATTTCAAGGTACAAGCTGCTGGAAAAAAAATTCTTTACTTTTTTTTATATAGAGGCGCGAATCTATTTTTTTGAACAATAGATTGAGGATACAAAGTTGTCATGTTTGCTTCGAAGGGCTGAGATCACACCACCGGTCTATGTTCACCGCAGACACTGTGTGTCCACCGTTATCCTTATCGTTCCACAAACTTCCCAATGGGCTCCGATTTATCTCATTGCATTGGTTAAAGGGAACCTGTCGCCGGATGTTTATAATACTTACCTAATGGTTGGGGCAGAGCAGACTGGTTGGATGGGCGTCTCCGTTCTCCGGGACCTACGCCTCCTCTTTCGGCAATCTTTGTCTTCCTTCTGAAGCTAGTGTGCATGATTAGTTCTACGTCATCTACACTAGCCGAAAGTGAGGTCCTGCGCAGGCGCACTTTGATCTGCTCTGGGCAGGACAGATCAAAGTGCGCCTGCGCAGGACTTCACTATCGGCTAGTGTAGATGACATAGAACGCGTCATCCACACTAGCTTCAGAAGGAGGACAAAGATGGCCAAAAGAGGAGGCATAGGACCCGGAGAATGGAGCCGTCCATCCGACTAGTTTGCTCCGCACTGACCGTTAGGTATTATAAACATCCGGTGACAGGTTCCCTTTAAACCCTCATCAGGCTGAAATTCACATAACCACTGAATGGTCATATGAAGGGCAGATCAAAGTATTGTAGTGTGCGTGCGCGGGCGGTCTTTGACCTTTCCTTGCACCTGCACATTACAGTACTTTGCTCTACTCTCAGCCACACAGATCAAAGTGCACATGCGCAGGAGCGCAATAGAGGCCTCTATATGAATGATGTAGGACGCATCATGCACACGCAGCTGGGCAGGAGAACAGCAATCGCAAGACGAAAGGAGGTGCCAGTCCGAGAGAAGCACTGAAAAAAAGAAAGTAGCGCATATGAGGAGTACCCGATGGTCTGAGATAAGATTTAGAAGAGTTTGAATTTGCTCACCTGATGAGGTCGTGCGCCCTCGCACAACCCCGGTGTTAGTTGAATAGATCCTCCGGATGAACGGGGGTTTGGATCCTTGGTATCAATGCTGTTAGGTCGTAGTCTTTAATGGAGATATCTGGATTCAGGACCGCTGGTTCCTCCTGGTATCCCCGGCACTCTGGGTCTTGGAGTATTACAACGATCCACCGTTCTCCAACTGAAAGTTTCACTTTGGAGTGGAGATGCCTGTGTCTTTCTGCAGCTCTGACCGATTCCCTCAAAGGGAGTGAGCTTGTGGTAGAAAAATGGATTATCGGTCTGGCGAGCGCTGATAATGCACAGGTTCCGTTGAAGGTTAAATTATTTTATTGTTAAAATATTTTTTAGAATGCTCCTGTTAGTTAGATACAATACAACGCGTTTCAGCAATACATCAGAGCTTTCCTCAGGTATATCATACTTATACCTGAGGAAAGCACTGATGTATTGCTGAAACGCGTTGTATTGTATCTAACTAACAGGAGCATTCTAAAAAATATTTTAACAATAAAATAATTTAACCTTCAACGGAACCTGTGCATTATCAGCGCTCGCCAGACCGATAATCCATTTTTCTACCACAAGTCCGAGAGAAGCGACACCCATTGGACCGGACCACTCCCCTTAAGTGAGTATTAGAAAGGTGTTTTTTACGTTGTACAGAGTGACCTGGGCTCTTATATACAGTATTCTAGAACACTTTATATAAGGGTTTACTGGTGGTGGCCGCAGCTCATAAGCAAAAAACCTGGTCACAGGTTCCCTTGAAGAGAAAACACAGTAAAAGAGTCAACTCTATACCTGGAAAAATCCAACCAAATGTGCTGAATGTTGAGTCCAGATGTATGGCTCTCTATGTCATACAATAACATATGTGATCCATGGGCTTCCATGGAAAAATAAAGCATGATTTACTCTACATACTATTTTTGTGTTGACCAACAGTACAAGAAAGTATGGCCTTCCTGCCCGGAACATACAAAAGTACGTATCAGGTCTACAGAGGTCTATGGACTCATTCATCATATGCATTGGAATTCTATTTGGGGATTGGTGTGTATTTCAGTTTGGATTACTCTGAATTATTTTGCAAATGTATTGTCACACTGGGGTGAGGGAATGCCCGGCGTGTGGCACAAGAGGAGAAGTACACCAGGAAAGGTTTAAAGGTAGGCCCTGGTGCTAAGGAGAGGGATTACCATCTCACACTTACCTGTGGCTGATCTCTGAGCTCCTTAATGTGCCTAGACGGGTCCTTCCACATTGCGCCATCACAAGACTCGACCCTCGCTGAAGCTGAACTCACTCTGACTAGTGTGTAGGCCAGCGAAGCACTAGTCTCACTGCTACAACAAGACAACTCAAGGGAGTTAAGACAAACAGGTAGGGAGTGACGCAATAAATAGTATTGATCAGCTTCTCCAGCAGGAAACTTCACAGCTGCAACTGAAACAAACACCTCAGCTTCTGCAGAGACAGACTCCTTCAAATGGTTAGTATAGAAAATCTATCGCCGGCATGGAGTAAAGCCAGGAGTTGGTAAATATAAGATGCTGCAGCTGTGATTAAGGCTATGAGGGATCTCATCCAGAAGCAACAAATGAAAGTAAATCACTATCATATAAGATGTAACCTGCAGAAGTGATATGTATTAAATCTATTTGTATAACAAACAATATAAGGATGAAAGCCTCCTCCTTGAGGACTACAGTACTTGAAAATGGTTGTCTACAACTTTTTTTTTTTTCCATTCAATTGGGCCCGCAAAGCTACACTAACTTTTTGATCCCCTACCACTCTTGTATAGCATTACCTGGGTCCCCACTGATCTCCTTACTTTCTCATCTGGCAGGCGCAGCCAATCAATGGCAGACCGTGTGACCAAGAGCTTATTAATAATAGTATTAAGTTGGGGTTTTTTTGTAGATGGACCCATGCTGGACCTAATTAAAAAAAATCCATTTAATCAAAAAATTCTGAAATATTATCCTTGACATGAGAGCAACTATTGACCGTATGTTTCCCCAGGAGGCAAAAAGTTGCAAACGAATTTGCAAAAACAGATTTTAACTTTTTGTTATAGTCACAAGCTAACTAGCATCTCTTTTGTTATATCTACGGAAACATTGAATTCACGGCACAATAGCAATTTTTACTGTGAGTTATATCTCTTTTCATTTATTCATATAGCTCCACAATGCATGTGTATCAATATACCGTAGATATAACAAATGTAACAGACCTGACTTTTATTTGCCTTTTATTGGACTGCAGGTTTATGGGATCGGGGCTTATGCTTTTAAAAGATTCATTTTGTAAAGGATGCCATTGACTTATATCAGGTTTCTTATTTACTGGATATTCTAACCATTAGAGAACAGGAGAAATCTGACGGGAAAAATCTCACAAAAACGTGAACATTGAGTTTGACCTGCTCCATTATCTTGTCTCATCGTTCCAATAAGAAACTGTTTATCCTATAAAAGCAATCATATACAGTACATTATAAAGATTCATATATAGATGTAGAATGTGCTATATGGGAATTTACACAGGACTGCGGGTCATAATTAATATATGCAAATGAAGTACATGCAGTCGATTTAATTTCTATTGTACAACTTTAGGGTTTATTGCTGGTTTATGGAGACATTTTTCTATGAGGTCATCGGTCTGTTATAACACAGATAGCACAAAGCTTAGAAATATGCAAGAAACAAACTGAGCTCACGTCAACCAATTCATTCAAATCTTTATTCCCTTGTCAAATAATGCATTGAGGAACATAAAATCATCTCCTTTTACTACAACCCCACTCCTACTGTCATCAATGTGTTACAGTTGGACTAGGGGAGGTCCGGTGTGACGCCAAAAACAACAAAACAGGGGAACCGCCACGATAAACAAGGGGTACACCAGGGACACTTTATCAACGGTGGGCCTTAGAACCAGGGAGAGTGAAGATGGGCAGGTTCTCACTTACCTGCCGCTGTACCCTGCACTCCTACCCAGTTCATATACAGGTTCCTCACCTGTTGCTGAGCCGGAACCTGAAGCCCTTCAATGGTCCTGACTAGTGAGTGGGCAGGTGATGGTTGCTAGCCTCACCGCTGCACTGGATAAATTTAATCTGGACCCATCACCAGTAGACTATAATTACAAATTTGCTCATTCTACAATATCACAATCTGAATATACTCAGCCATATGGTTTAAGGGGTTCTTCAGAAGTGGGAAACATTAGGAAATTTAATAAAAAAAGAAAATACTTAATTGTCACCTGTTAAGTACCCAGACACTCCAATATCAGTGCTCAATTATCTTCGATGATCTGCATTTACTTTTCTGCAGTGATGACATGCTATACACCTATGTGATCATGTGACCGCTGCAGCTAATCACCTGCCTAAGTGTTAGTATTTGCATGCACGGCATAAGTCTGCTGAGGCCAGTGATTGGTTATATCAACACTGCAGGGCAAGTAAAAAAAGAAAAAACTGGCATGTACCACTGAAGCATCAGTGTTGGAGCAGCTGGGGGCCAAAGAATAAAAAGATGGACCAGCACCACCAAATAATGAGGGAATTATGCCATATAACCAAAGTAATATGAGTATGGAGCAGCTGGGGATTCATAGGTGAGTTTTTACTTCTGTCAGGATAATATTTATAGAAGATGTCATCAGATCAAAAGAGGCCAGTTTTTGCTCTTATTTTATTTTCACTGATTCCCTGAGTGTTCATTTTTTTCTTTTTTAAAATCCACCATATGGGTCCAGAGATATGTGCTTGTATGTTACTTGCACATTTTTTATGGTCTTTACAAAGGGGTTTGGCTTACAGGATCCTCAGGGGCGTGTCTTTAGGCTGATTTGCATAAATATTGTACAAGCCACGCCCCCTTTGTAAAGACTATAACAATTAGCACTAAATAAAATGGCCTATATCTCTAGAACCATATAGTGGGCTTAAAAAAGAAAAAAAACAGCATACTCAGGGGGGCAGATGGGATAAAATAAGATGAAGAATTAGCCTCTTTTGACATAATCACAGGTCCTCTTTAAAGCCTGTTTAGGACATAATTTGTAGCAACAATGACGACTCTCACTTTACCAAGATGAAGAATTGATATCAAGAAATTCTGTGTAATGCCTGATTTCGCCATTGGGGTTGCTGTTTGGAAATTGAACATGTGCTGCTGCACTGGCGGACACAGACAGAGAAGGGCCCCTGTGCAGGAACAGTATATGTGCCCTTTGCAGTCCAATAGATTATTATAATGTATAATTCCACCTGTTTTGGAGGTGGTAGTGGCCCCTTTACGCCTTAGGCCTCTGGGTGGCCTCACAGATTGCATTAATGATATGTCCGCCTCTGCGCTGCTGCGTTTTGCTGCTTTTTCCCGCTAATCACCTAACCAGCCACTAAATTGTATGGGATCACATTATCATCATGGACCCTTCTAACAAAAGAAGGATTGGTTAAAGTGGGCAACCCCTTTAATTTAATTGCAATGTCATCCGCCAAGACCTGGCCATGATCCGGTATGTGTACTTCTCGGGTTAATTCTGATAGTGTAGCGGAGAGCATGTCCGTGCCTTCTATCCAGTCTGATAGATTGTGCCGCTCACTTTATGTAATCTGAAGGATGTGACCGCTCCCCCATATATCAAAATGTCGAGTGTAATGTCACTTTATATCTATTGCCACTCAAACTTGTCCGAGGGAAGTAAAAGCCTCATATGTCAGCCCAAAGTTGTATGTTTCCATGCAGCTCTGTCACATTGCAGATGAAGCTCTATATCAGGCCGCCTTTCTGAAGATAAAACCGCATTTATGAATAAAAAGCACCAAAGCAATCGTCGTTCCACGCAGACAACGATCCTTCACCAGGAGAGGAGATACTTGGGCCTTAGTTCTGTTCTGTTTGGCAGAGGCCTAAATCAATGGGGATGGCTTAAGTGTCAATGAATTAAAGGGCCATCGTCATCAAAGTCATTTACGGAGACACCGAGTACAGTGATATAATGGGTGTGACGTTTAGGGTACAGCTTGTTTCTTCACCATTAATTCTTTAGAATTTAAGGAATTTCAGAATTATTTTTCAAACTTAATTTATAGAAACTTGTAATAATATATTACTGTACAGATATAACCTGTATAGGGCCATAAGGAATGTAGTAAGGTAGTATGTAGTAGTAGGAATCTATCTATATTTCTATCTATTATCTATCTATTATCTATCTATCTATATTCTATCTATCTTTCTTATCTATCTCTTTATTTATCTATCACCTATCTATTTGTCTGTCATGTCTCTCATCTAGTGGTCTCATACATGGTTTGACTTGGCTTTTCCTATTACGTTTTAAAGAAATCTGACTTGTGAGTGGTAGAGTATTTTACTTATCTCACACTGTATGTGTATGTGTACTTACGGGGTGTAAGGGGATAACCAGGGAGCGGGGCTCCTAGACTGACTCTCAGGCTATGGGGCCCTAGCTGTCCCTACTCCTAGAAATAAGTCTAAAGGCTACTTTACACACTGCGATATCGGTCCTGATATCGCTAGCGTGGGTACCCGCCCCCATCTGTTGTGCGACACGGGCAAATCGCTGCCCGTGCCGCACAACATCGCGCAGACCCGGCACACATACTTACCTGCCCAGTGACGTCACTGTGACCGGCGAACCACCTCCTTTCTAAGGTGGCGGTCCGTGCGGCGTCACAGCGACGTCACTGAGCGGCCGCCCAATAGAAGCGGAGGGGCGGAGATGAGTGGCCGGAATATCCCGCCCACCTCCTTCCTTCCGCATAGCGGCCGGGAGGCAGGTAAGGAGAGCCTCCTCGTTCCTGCGGTGTCACACGGAGCGATGTGTGCTGCCGCAGGAGCGACGAACTACATCGTTACTGCTGCAGTAACGATAATCGAGAATGGACCCCCATGTCACCGATGAGCGATTTTGCACGTTTTTGCAACGATGCAAAATTGCTCATCGGTGTCACACGCAGCAACATCGCTAATGCGGCCGGATGTGCGTCACAAATTCCGTGACCCCAACGACTCCGCATTAGCGATGTCGCAGCATGTAAAGCCCCCTTAAGGCTATGTGTCCACGATGCGTCGAGCTAGGTGCAGTTCTAAACGCACCCTCTGGCAGCAATTGATTTTGCCAAAGTTGCTTTTTCCCATAAAATAGCGCTAAAAACACATGCATATTTACCGCGTTTTAGGTGCGTTTTTAGCGCTTTTTACATGCTTTTCAATTGCATTTTGACAGATGCGTTTTGAACATAAAGACACTGCTAAATAAAGATTAAACAGTCAAACATAAAGAAAAAAGAGAAAAAAAAGGACAACAGGGGCGGGTGCTTTGTCGCTGCGTGTAAAGTGCCCTTAATGGTGATGATGGGGAGATTCAGGACAGGAGTGGTAGAATCCACAGATATGGACAAATGGGAAAACCAAAAACTCTATCACACAGCTAGCACACACAGGGATATCAGACAACAAATGACAAAGAGGAAATTAAACAACAGGGAGGAAATAACTAGACAACAAGAGGAATTGCACAGCACACCAAGCAACACACAGTAAAGTAGTTACTGAAACACAACAGCACACAGACTAGTTTCGTGAACGCTATAGTCAGCATGGGAAGACAGATTTTTACATCTTAAAAAGGCGAGTAGAATCTGTGATAGATCTTCTGCAACATGTGATCCAAAATCTAACCAGCAAGCTAGCAGAAAATCAACTCATCCTAGCCCGATCACTACTGAGCAAACAGCTGGTTGATGCCCGAGCCTGCCTGTGCAACTTAAAGAAAGCATAGTGTGGAGTATCAGAGTCTGAACAGCGAGATTAGAGCCAGACAGCGTGACAGTATGTCATCAGCTAAGGGTAAATTATTGCTGAATATAAGAAATTTAATTGTGGGTAATTTATGGCCAATTTTGACACATGACATTCTCCTTTCAGCCCCTTATGCCGGCGTCACACGGTACGATCTATCGTGCGATTGTACCCACCCGCGTCGTTTGTGCGTCACGGGCAATTAGTTGCCCGTGGCACACAAAGTCGTTAACCCCCTGTCACACGCACTTACCTCCCGGACGACCTCGCTGTGGGCGGCGAACATCCTCTTCCTTAAGGAGGACGGACGTTTGGCGTCACAGCGACGTCACACAGCGGCCGCCCAATAGAAGCGGAGGGGCGGAGATGAGCGGGACGTAACATCCCGCCCACCTCCTTCCTTTCGCATTACTGGCGGGATGCAAGGAAGCTGCAGTTCATCGTTCCCGGGGTATCACATGGAGCGATGTGTGCTGCCTCGGGAACGATGAACAACCTGCGCACATAAGAAGAAACAACTTTTTGAAAATGAGCGACGTGTCAATGAGCAACAATAAGGTGAGTATTTTTGCTCATTCACTGTCGCTCGTAGCTGTCACACGCTACGATATATCAAACGATTCCGGATGTGCGTCACTTACGACGTGACCCTGCCGACATATCGTCCGATATATCGTACCGTGTGACACCGGCATTAGTTGCCTGTTGTCTATGTTTTTCCCTCCATTGGGTAGAAGGCAAATAGCAGCAATATATAAGTCACCATTATTGAAATTCTCCTGCGCTCCCATTTTGTTTTGACCCTGAAATTGAGCCTCTCGGCTTCTGGTTGTTTACAGCAGATTCCCTATAGCTGAACCATGCAAATCAATGAGCCGTCAATGAAGCGTTTGCCCGTATCTTGTAATGATCTCCGATTTGTTCCATCTCTGACCATTATCCCTTCTCGTCAAGCATATAAATAAGTAACGTTACAAAATCTATAAGTCAGCGTCAGATTGGCAGCCGTTACAATGCGCAGGACGCCGTAATGTGTACGCAGGCAGAAAGCTGATTTAGGGGACTTTGCTACTCTCTCCAGCATTTACATGATAAGGATACTGTCGCCATCTGTAGCACTAAGTGCTTTACACTTTATTATATTTCTGCCTTTAAAGCAGGATCGGCTGGGTATGATGTATAGAGATGTACTTCTTTAGCCAATTTCCAGTTTTGTTTAAGAATGCAGCTTTTCTACTCAGCATGTTTAATGCAAGTCCTTTTATCTTCCTTGAATATTTAAACAGTAGCAAAGCTGTAAAAATTCCATTTTTTTTTCTCCCCTTCCCCCTCCCTCCTTCTTCTGCAAGGCAGATCTCATACGTCTGTTAGGCTAATGCATAGTTTGTATGCGAGTGTATGGTTGTGTAGGTAATGTGTATCCATCTAACAAGCTATTTGTATCTTTTTTGTTGGGTAGCAGCGCTATGTGCTGCTGAGCCGAGTGCTGACATTTCCGCGGCTCATCCTTGACATGATACCAATGTTTCTGTGACAGGTCTTATAATTTTTCTCTGCAGCAACCAGCAACTCACTCACCCACAAATAGTGTCTGATTCCCCCATCAGATGTCACCGAGCCTGAGAGGTAATAGAATTGTATTAGAATATTCCCATACTGGAAACACTGATGATTTGACATTTCTTAGAATAATTCAAGTTCATTAGGAAATACAGGAGGGCGCGACGCCATACCCATGGAATTAACCCTTAGTATGATTGTCACATACACCGCGTACTGATCTAGCAATACTGCAAACAGCTTAGGCGCCAAATGGCAAAGTATCACTATTTGTAGTCATGGTCAAAAGCGGGCTTTACACGCAACGACAACGCTAACGAGATGTCGGTGGGGTGACGGAATTCGTGACACACATCCGGCCTCGTTAGCGACGTTGTTGCGTGTGAAACGCAGGAACGACCGTTAACGATCAAAAATATTCACCATATCGTTGATCGTTGACACGTCGTTCCTTTCCCGAATATTGTTGCTGTTGCAGGTGCGATGTTCGTCTTTCCTGCGGCAGCACACATGGCTATGTGTGACACCGCAGGAACGAGGAACGACATCGTACCTGCGGCCACCGCCAATGAGGAAGGAAGGAGGTGGGTGGGATGTTACGGCTGCTCATCTCCGCCCCTCCGCTTCTATTGGACGGCCGCTTAGTGACGCCGCACGAACCGCCCCCTTAGAATGGAGGCGGTTTGCCGGCCACAACGACGTCGCTAGACAGGTAAGTATGTGTGACAGGTGTTAGCGATGTTGTGCGCCACGGGCAGCGATGTCGCCCGTGACGCACAACCGACGGGGGCGGGTGCGATCGGCAGCGGCATCGCTAGCGATGTCGCTGCATGTAAAGTTGGCTAAAGTCATCGTGATGCCTGTAAGTGCCAATGGGCACAAGTGTTTAACACAAAAACATGGCACGGGGGAGGTCGAGACTTATGAGTGACACCTAAGCAGATATAAATTATAAAATGAAGAGTTACTGTCAGACGGCGATAAGCTATAAACACAACAGGTGTCATCATAGCGCCTTCTGACCCTGTTCACACTGCAGAGTCTGACACACCACCTGGTGCTTTAGAGTTGCTTAGTTTGAGCCGAGCGTCAACCTGTTGTGTGCTTACTAGTGATCGGTCTACCAGGACTTAATTTCTGCTATCCTGTGAATTGCTGCTAGGGTCATGGGTTTCTGAAGACCTATCTCGGCCACCTCTACCCTATAAAAATGGTGAAATCTGCTAGTCCATGCCGATAATAGCTTTTGCGATTCTGGTCCATGTGCATGGTTATCTAGCTTCTGGTGACCTGCTGTATGCAAGTCTCATGTGTTTTGTTGTTTATTATTTCCTTCCTGCTCTTTATTTCCTCCTTAGCATGTTTTGTCTATACCTGTGTGAGTGATTGCTGGGAGTTTGAGTTTTGGTTTCCCCCTGTCTGTCTTCCTTTGTGGGATTTACCACTCCCATCTCGGCCCTATCCGGGTTTAGCGGTGAGGGTATTTTAGACTTAGTGCTGATCAGGAGACAGGGCTACGCTGGCAGTCCAGACCTCTTCACCTTCAGAAGTACCTCTGGGATAAGAAACAGTTAAAAGCCCCTGTTCCAAGTAACTATATTACCATCATGACAGTTACATTATTACATAGTAGGGGAAAAAACATATATCCATCTAGTTCAACCAACGGATGGAAGGGAGAGGATAAAGGGAAGGTACAAAGGTACAGTATAAGTAAAGCACAGGTTTTATATACGTAAAATATGCCACAGTCTTGGTATTTTCTTCTGAAACTCAGATTTAAAGGGGTATTTCCATCTTCAGGAGCCTATCCCAATATTTATTAGGTGTAATAACAATAATGTTATCAAATACCTCCAATTAGAAACGTAGTATAGTTCTCCTGATATAGCCATGTCTCTTACTTCATGTGCAGGGCTTTGCAGTGTAGGTATCTATGGTTATGACAATGAGCAACTAACTGTCACTATATGAGTGGACGTAACCATGGATACCTAAGATCCTGCAATGTCCTGCACATGAGGATTAGGGTTTGTCATCAGGTATATATTATAAGCCTATATAATATATTTTTTTTTATGCAAACCTTTGGTTATTTATACTGGCAGTACTAGTTTACTCTTTAGTTACTCTTACCGCAGAACTGTTTACTCTTTGGTTACTCTTACCAGTAGAACTGGTTACTCTTTGGTTGCTCTTACCGGCAGAACTGGTTACTCTTTGGTTGCTCTTACCGGCAGAACTGGTTACTCTTTGGTTGCTCTTACCGGCAGAACTGGTTACTTTTTGGTTACTCTTACCGGCAGAACTGGTTAATCTTTGGTTACTCTTACCAGCAGAACTGGTTACTCTTTGGTTACTCTTACCGGCAGAACTGGTTACTCTTTGGTTACTCTTATCGGCAGAACTGGTTACTCTTTGGTTACTCTTATCGGCAGAACTGGTTACTCTTTGGTTACTCTTACTGGCAGCACTGGTTGCTCTTTGGTTACTCTAACTGATAGCACTTCTTTTATAACTGTTTTAATCCTGCACTTCCCTGCAATTCGACCCTTGGATGGTGCCACCGGTGGAGCAGCAGTCATTCAGGAGATTTGATTATCCAGCTGGTTGTGTCTCACTGTTTTTGCCTCAATTTTGCACATCTAGACAGGGTGAGCATATACCCTATACATCTTGCCATTTGGCTTTACTCTACGAAGTGCTCCCTTGGATATATTTTGTTTACAAGAAACAGGATTTGGACAAGATGCGTACAAACAAAGATTTTATATACTTGAAATATTCCATAGTCTTGGTATTTTCTTCCTTATTCAGAGCTAGGCTATGTTCACAATATACTTGACCCTACTTTTGAGACTCATTTGTTCTCCTTTGGAGACCCAAAAATGGTATTTGGACAAAAACCCTAATGGAACCAAAACAAAGCCATTTAGTTTAATAAAGCAGATGGAGTCACTTTGTGCTCCATCTGGCATGAGTTCTAGTTGTAATGTCCATCTTTGTAAACAGAAACAAAGGTCTCGTCTAATATTCTTTCATGTCCACTTAAAAAAGGCAGACACTGTTGTAATGGTCAGTACTGCTGTTGGCCAGTAGCACCAATACGGTAGATACATGTAAGACAGTAGATGATGGTTCTGCTCCTCCATTAATAATACATTTTGGTTTTCCTTGAATTTCTTTAACAACCTGTATGAAACACTTATAAATGGCCCAACCAATTTGTCTGCATTGCCACGTGATCCTCTGGTCAAGTGCCATGATAAAAAGGCGATTATACTACCCATTGGGTTGACAAAAAAGGATGATGTGGTCAATTATGGCTTACTTAATCATCAGAAAAAGATTGATCAGTAGTTTTTGACCAGTAATGATTTCCAAAGTCATTTGAAGAACTTGGGTGGTCATCTTTCTTCAAAGAACTATAAATAATATTCAGTAATGTCTCACTTCTTGTTTCCATATCTGGATGACCTGATTGGCCACCAATAAAAGAGTAGCCATTACATCATGGATGGTTTTTCAGCCAAGGGTCCTACATAACCATCCTTAAGGCCCCGTTACACGCAACGACGTATCTAACGATATATCGCCGGGGTCACGGATTCCGTGACGCACATCCGACATCGTTAGCGACGTTGTTGCGTGTGACAGCAAGGAACGACCGTTAACGATGGAAAATACCCACCTTATCGTCCATCATTGACACGTCGTTCCTTTTCAAAAAATCGTTGATTGTTGATCTCTCAGGTTGTTCGTCGTTCCCGAGGCAGCACACATCGCTACGTGTGACACCTCGGGAACGACGAACTTCAGCTTACCTGTGGCCGCCGGCAATGAGGAAGGAAGAAAGTGAGCGGGATGTTATGTCCCGCTCATCTCCGCCCCTCCGCTTCTATTGGGCGGCCGCTTAGTGACGCCGCTGTGACACCGAATGAAGCGCCCCCTTAGAAAGGAGGTGGTTCGCCGGACACAGCGACGTTGCTAGGCAGGTAAGTCCGTGTGATGTCTCCAAACGATTTTGTGCGCCATGGGCAGCGATTTGCTCATGACGCACAAACGACGGGGGCGGGTGCTTTCACCCACGATATCGCTAGCGATATTGCTGCGTGTAACACCCCCTTTAAGAATATATAACTTAACCAAACCTATCCTACATAAGTATCCTTAGGGATCTAGTACAATTCAACCAAACCTATGCTACACAACCATCCTTAGGGATCTAGAAGAACTCGACCAAACCTATGCTACATAACCATCCTTAGGGATCTAGTACAATTTAACTAAACCTATGCTACATAACCATCCTTAGTAATCTAGAAGAACTCGACCAAACCTATGCTACATAACAATCCTTAGGGATCTAGAAGAACGCGACCAAACCTACTCTGACTCTACCCATGACTGATCAGATTTCATATTGACTTTAGAAAACTTAGAAAACTTGATGACAAACCTTAAGGAAAGTAATGATACACATCTCCCTTCAAGACACATTTCCAAGAATTAAGGAACTACTAAAAAGACTTTTTAACGACGTGACGGAAGACAGTCACAATATTTGGACTTGAAGAAGATACATTCTTTAGGATTGCTTCATTTATCAGGCAAGTTTTCCAAAATTATAGTCTCTAGACATATATTTATATTTTTTATATAAATCCTTGTCTGCCTATGTAAGAATTTACTGGTTTCCTTCGGTTGCTTATCCCAGAAATTCTCAGATCCTTGTAACAATCGGAAGATGAGGTTCTAACTCTAAGCTCCAATCTTTGACCAGTGACATATTGCACTTTCTTTCACTTTCTAATTTTGCCTCATCCACATTCCTTTTGACCTAGTGCTACATCCTGTGCCTCTTCACAAAGAAGATTTGATATATAATTTAATTCCTTTTAAATTTACTCATTCTTTGACCCGTCAGCTTTGCAGGTCATTGAAACTCACAGTTGTGTAGACCTCTGTAAAGGTCTTCAGGGCTTCCTGTACAGTCTGAATCCCATTAATTTTCTTTGGGTAAACTACATTAGAATTTAAAATCTAGCCCCATGTCTCAATATTTCAGACATAGTTACTAAGATTAGACACTTGGAAATTCTTTAGAGGGGAATTCTATTTTTTACAGCATATGTTGAATGTTCCGAGAGGAAGAGATGTTCAGCGAATGTGCCAATCATTCATACAGGTCCACAATACCACTTGTCTACTTTTTTCCTAAATTCTTTACTATAATATTGTAAATGACAATCAATATTCATAAGCTCAAAAATCCTAAAAAGTTGGCTATTAACAATTGGAAAAATTTCAACTCTCAGTATTATAGAGTAAAATGAGTAATTGGCTAAAGTAAAGAAATAAAAAAAGTAAGTCTTATAATCTGACACTTGATTGTATTGATTCCACATAGATGGCAAAATATAATCCTGCTAGCATAGGAATGGGAGAAGACGAGGTTACAATAAAATCTTGGACCCTAAGATCCCACTGCACCATAAGAAAAGGTCACTATTATAAAGTTTTCATGTGAAATGAGAACATGAGATACATGTACACAGATCAATACAGAAAGTATGGAACATGAAAGACATTGACATTCAGGGTTTCACTAAGCAATCGGTCTCAAGGGTTGACAAGCTGAGGGGCCACAATCCTCACTTTTGGACTATGATAAACAGATTGACCTTCCATAAAGAAATTGTCCTGGTTGGTAGCCTGTAGGGGGGCATGTCAATGGTCAATACTCAATTCCCAATCTGATATGGACATGGTCATATGAAGATATCCAAAAGTCCCGGACAAGATGATGCTTGTACCCATATTTGCATTGCATTGAGCCAGGGACATTTGAAAGATGTTTTTTCCTATATTTTAGTGTCTGGAATGTACCGAATGGAGTAACATGTATCTTGCTTCATGCTTCCCCTCACATATTAGAAGAACACATTATCAACATTATCAGGAAATGTTGGGACATATCTGTCTATCTTCTTTTCCTGTGTCTTAATATTACAATAATCTACATTAATCTACTACATCATAATTGCTTGGAAAAATAAATAATATAATTAATGCTCCCTTGGAATGATTCCAAGTCTTTCCCAAGTGTCAGGTATAAATGTCTTTAATTTCCACAAACTAAAGTCTTTCTTCCACATACTGATCGGAGCAGACTCTAGTTATTGATCTGGTCGCTGTGTAGGTGTTGTATGTATACATATATCAGACTCGTGTTAGACAATTAGAAATGGTTTGTGCATGAGTAGTGTGCACCCATAAATCAGTTGGCGCCCAATGTGGGGCAACATTGCTAGAAAAATAAAACATTCAATGATGGCCGTTGACTGTTCACCCATGTAACTTGCCCAAAGGGTCCCTTAAATTAAAGTTGCATACCAGTATAGCTCTTTCTCAACCACTTCAGATCACCAAATTGGGGTCCTCTTTTGGCAACATATGGAAGACCCATAGATGGAACTTCTCTTTAGTTTCTTACAGAATAACTAATCCTTGAGAAAACGGAACTGTTTTATTGACTGGTCAATGCCCGTTTTCCCTCCATTTGGATATTGTTCTTGTACAGTTTTTGGTGTGCAGAGCTAGTAGGTCAAAACATGTTGGATAATGTTAAAAAATAAGCGTACATTTACTTTCAGCTTATAAAATATTTGCAGTCGTTCACCAGCGCGGCATATCTAAAGAGAAAATCCTTGCATCAGTTTTGCCCACAGTGCTCCTTTAAGACATAATTTCATTTAACAGTACGAACGTGTAAAATAAAGCAGAATGGTTGTCACTTCATCTCCGGCCTTGTCATTATACTAAGGTCAAGTTCAATTTATGTCAGGAAGTGGTTTTCAGAAGTTGGAAACAGATCACCCACTGTGTTGTTTCTCTCATGCCCTATGTGATGCCAATTAATTAGACAGGAAAAAAAATAAGAAAAGGATTCACATGAGTGATGATTTGTGATGTGTCAGAAAGTGATAATCCCAAGTTTATGCAATAAATTAGCAAACAGCACAGTCTCGAAAAATAGAAAAAAAAAATACTGTATATTTTTTACATGTACAAGAACTGCTAAAAGTCACCTAGACAGGCTAAAGCCACCTTGTTCCTTTCTTAGTGAAAAGAATAACTTCATATGACATGAACCTAAAGAAGAATATAGCAAAAAGCTGATATATATGTAAGGCCCCCTTCACATGTCCATGTTAAACAAAAATCACGTGTAGCACGTTCTATTTTTACCATCTGGGTGTCATCCGTGTGTACGTGCCACCAGTACGTGTGCTGTCCGTGTCCCATCCATGTGTTTGTGTCTCTGGTTCGTCGTCTGCCTCTGTGACTCATACTGGAAAAAAGTCATGACACTGAAATGCATGTATTTTTATGTGTTAGGGTGGGTGCACATGATCCGGACATGCTGTATCCTGGACATAGTGTGTATTCTCCTGTGGAGACGCGAGTATTCTACACAAGAGACAGCAGTTGCCTATGTCCACGATCTGGGTTCGGGCGGCTATAAACTTTCTCTCTGTTCTTCCAGATCATTTGTGTGTTCTCAAGCATAAATTGACATGTTGTGGCTTGGGAAGCCACACCGCAGGTTAGTTTATGCTGCAGAGAAAAGAAACACAGAGGGCAGGAGATTTCTATAAATCCCATCCACTGTGCTTGCACGGTACAACGCAGCATTTTGGACATAGCGAAAACACTCTGGATCCAGAATGCTGTGAAACCTGATCATGGGCACGTACGCTTAAAGATGTGCAAAAATAGATGCATACATAGATATGACATGACATGACATGACATGACAGTATGTGACCGGAGCTTGTCGCGCTACCATTGTACTGTATCCCACTGTACTGGAGTGTGCCGGATCCGCCAATCAGGTGAAAAGCCGGACGTGTGAAACGGCCCTTAGGATCATGAGCTCTTGATAGGGTCCCACATACTGATCTTTTCACATTTGTGTCCCCCCTGATCAATGGATAATCCTATATGTGCTCATGACTATAATATTTCCTGTACAGGATAAGGTAATTTTAGAATTGACTCTATACATAGAATTAGGTTAATTAAACCCGGCCAAACAGGATTCCCCGAAGGCTCCGTCACATTTGCTGCTGTTGAGTAAACAGCAGATGTCTCCATTGTACAGCATCTGCCTCTCTCCTCCCACTTGCTGGAGCACATTACTGTACATCAATAGGATAAGTATTTGTAATGAAGGCCTTTCAAGGAAAAAATAGGTTAATAGCATTGTTTATACGTGGAGCCGAAAAAGCTGCAGTCATGTTACTCTTAAGGCAGGAACGCCGTTAACTGTATTACACGCTTCATACGCTTCCACCGAGAGATCACTGAAAAAGATGCAAGGTAGACAAAGTACAAAAAGCCTCTCTACAGCCCGAGCTATTCACAACCTGACTATAGAAAACGCTTTATTGTAAGAGAGAAATAGATTTTTCTTATTATGTATCTCGTTTCTTAAAGGGATTTTACACCAAAATACAAAACTCATGTTGTATAGTGTCAACTGTCAGAATATGACGCGCTCCATCCCAAATAGTGGGGAGATGGGGATCAAAAAAAAGAATCAAACTCATTAAAACGGCACCATATAAAGTTGTTACTCTTTTCCCTAATACAACATTGGATGGGAAAAACCTCTAAAATGATGAGCCACAAAGAGTCATTGTGGCATTAACGAGCCATTTAGCATTATCCGATTTAATTAATAAGCTACAGCAGCTAACTATATTATGTTTTTTCCTTACTTTTGCATGTTTTTACCATTTTAATTCAAAGAGCAAAAAAAGTCTTGATAATGCTTCATAAACAATATTCTAAAGTGGCTCTTGTAGCCAGTTGCTGAGGGGTTAAAATGTTGCCCACCTGAATTGACAGTAGTGACCTAGGTGATGTCATGAGTGCGTCACATTCTAATTTGATATCAGGGGGATCTGAATCAGAAGGTCACAGTGTATAGTTGAAATCAGATCCACTTTAGTGCCCGCTCGTCATTTACCCTGAGTTAGAACGTATTTAATTAGTTGCGGGACTGAAGGAGTTAATGTGCATTTCTATCCTGCAGTGATCTAACAGTTAAGGCCGCTTTACACGCAACGGCATCGCTAACGATATATCATCAGGGTCACGGAATTCGTGACGCACATCCGGCCTCGTTGCGTGTGACACCTGCGAGCGACTGCTAACGATCACAAATACTCACCAAATCGGTGATCGTTGACACGTCGTTCATTTCCCAAATATCGTTGCTGGTGCTGGACGCAGGTTGTTCGTCGTTCCTTAGGCAGCACACATCGCTACGTGTGACACCGCAGGAACAAGGAACAACACCGTATCTGCGTCCTCCGGCAACAAAGTGGGCGTGTCGTTAATGCGGCTAGTCTCCGTCCCTCCACTTCTATTGGCGGGCCGCTGTGTGATGTCGCTGTGACGGCGCACGAACCTCCCCCTTAAAAAAGAGGTTGTTCGCCGCCCACAGCGACATCGCTAGGAAGGTAAGTATGTGTGATGTGTCCTAGCGATTTTGTCCGCCATGGGCAGCAATTTGCCCGTGACACACAAACGACGGGGGCGGGTGTGATCGCAAGCGATGTCGCAGCGTGTAAAGCGCCCTTTAGTTGTAACCTCAGCTGCAGACACTTGCTTGTGCTATAAACATTCGCTCCTTACTCCTCCCTATGTTGGCTATAGCTCATATCTATGCTGTCCATTTTGAAGGAACCGGTCTCTGGAGAAAGCTGAGGTGTCGCTTCTGTTGCAGCTGAGAAGTTCCTGCTGAAGTGTTTTTTGTTGTGTCTTTACCCACCTATTTATCTTACCTTCATCGTGTTGTCTTATTGTAATGGCGAGACTAGCGTCTAGCTGGCCTTCATTAGGGTGGTTCAGGGCCAGCAAGGGCCTAGACACATGGCCGACGCACAGGGGAAGGAGTTTTATTTGTTGTGTCCTTTTCACGTCTTTGTTTTTCCTACCTGTTGTTTTTGTAGTGGCTAGACTAGGTTCTTACTAATCCTCACTAGCTAGGGTGAGTTTAGGGTCAGCAAGGGCCTTGGCACATCATCGGCGACAGGAGGAAGGATCTGTATAGGGACATAAGTGAGTGCAGTGATCATCCTCAGGTCAGTGTGGAGAGGTGAACCCAATCCCCTCTCCCTAGCGTCAGGGCCTTCCGTTGTATTGCTACCCTTGTGTTCCCTCTGTCTAATGCCGTTCGTTGGGTATCTTCTCAGACCTGGTGCGACACATGCAGTCACATCGTGACAGGCGGACCCTAAAGGGGTTGTTCATCTTAAGGTACAGTATTATTTTTACTTAAATGCATGTAATTGGGGCTAAAAATCAATTTTGCCATTGGGTTTCATTAAAAAAAAATTCACCTTCTGCATTTTAAAGCCTCTTCGTTTTGTACCATATTGCTGGCTGCAGAATGAGTTAACTAAGAATCCATCAGTTGGCCAGCTATGATGATCTGACAGGGAAGTTGGTACCAGTTATGTCTTTTTTTAGCTCCTCTCAGCTGATTTAATACCACGGACCACATCAAAATAGAAATAAAAAGCTTGCAAAAGCCAAATAATGCAAGATTTCCAATGAAACCCAATTGCAAACATTATATTTTAGCCCCAAACACATGCATTTAAATAAAAAAATGTCCTCAGAAGTGGACAACCAGTTTATTCTATAACCTGATAGAAGGCAATGTCTCTCTCCATACTTCTGATGGGATCATTGAGTACCCTAATTTTACATCTTATACAAAGTTCCAATGGCCAAGACTGAAGAAATACTGTATTTTTCGTTTTACAAGACGCACCCCAAATTTAAAAATAAAAAAAGGGAAAAAAATGGGGTCCGTCTTATACTCCGGTGTTGTCCTACCAGAGGAGGGGCAGCATCAGTGGTGGAGTGGAGTCAGAGGAGGCAGGGGTGGTGCTGGTGGGGTCTGTGCTGGCAGCGGAAGCTGTGTGAAGCAGGCCAGTGCGACAGGTGTCCCAGATGCTCTGTCGGCGGTCCCGGCTTCAAAGAAATGGTGCCAGGTGCGGCGCATGCGCAGATGGAGCTCTCATCTAAGAGCTCCATGTACGCACGCGCTGACTCCGGCGCCATCATTTGAAGCCTGGACCACTAACAGAGCATCTGGGAAACCTGCCACACAGCCATCGCAGCTTCCGCTGCCAGCACAGCCACCTCAGTCTGCACAGTCAGCCGGCCGGCCGCCCGCACAGAAACGCAGCCGCCCACCCGCACAGAATGGCACCCATCCGCCTGCACAGAGAGGTACCCAACTGCCCGCACAGAGAGGCAGACGGCCACCCACACAGAGAGGCAGCCGCCCACCCACACAGAGAGGCAGCCGTCCACCCACACAGAGTGGCAGCCGTCCACCCACACAGACAGGTACCCAACTGCCCGCACAGAGAAGCAGCCGTCTACCCGCACAGAGAGGCAGCTGTCTACCCGCACAGAGAGGCAGCCGTCCACCCACACAGAGAGGCAGCCGTCCACCCACACAGACAGGTACCCAACTGCCCGCACAGAGAAGCAGCCGTCTACCCGCACAGAGAGGCAGCTGTCTACCCGCACAGAGAGGCAGCCGTCCACCCACACAGAGAGGCAGCCGTCCACCCACACAGACAGGTACCCAACTGCCCGCACAGAGAAGCAGCCGTCTACCCGCACAGAGAGGCAGCTGTCTACCCGCACAGAGAGGCAGCTGTCCACCCGCACAGAGAGGCAGCCGTCCACCCACACAGAGAGGCAGCCGTCCACCCACACAGAGAGGTACCCAACTGCCCGCACAGAGAGGCAGACGGCCACCCACACAGAGAGGCAGCCGCCCACCCACACAGAGAGGCAGCCGTCCACCCACACAGAGAGGCAGCCGTCCACCCACACAGAGAGGTACCCAACTGCCCGCACAGAGAAGCAGCCGTCTACCCGCACAGAGAGGCAGCTGTCCAACCGCACAGAGAGGCAGCCGTCCACCCACACAGAGAGGCAGCCGTCCACCCACACAGAGAGGTACCCAACTGCCCGCACAGAAAGGCAGCCGGCCACCCGCACAGAGAGGCAGCCGTCCACCCGCACAGAGATGTACCTAACTGCCCGCACAGAGAGGCAGCCGTCCACCCACACAGAGAGGTACCCAACTGCTCACACAGAGAAGCAGCCGTCCACCCGCACAGAGAAGCAGCCGTCCACCCGCGCAGAGAGGCAGCCGCCCACCCACACAGAGAGGCAGCCGTCCACCTACACAGAGAGGTACCCAACTGCCCACACAGAGAAGCAGCCGTCCACCCGCACAGAGAAGCAGCCGTCCACCCGCACAGAAATGTACCCAACTGTCTGCACAGAGAGGCAGCCGGCCACCTGCACAGAGATGTACCCAACTGCCTGCACAGAGAGGCAGCCGGCCACCCACACAGACTGCCCCCTGCACTAAATCTCCACCTCCCGGTCAGCTTTATTCGGATTTTAAGAGTTTATTTTAAAAGTTTTTTAAGGATTTTAAAAGTTTTGGGAGGAAAAGTGCGTCTTATAATCCGGAAAATAGGGTGATTGGGACCCATCGTGTTACTGGTCAGTCACAGTTTTTGGGACCAGAAATACATAAAATATCCCATGCACGAGGTTCACTCCATCAATTCAATATTTAGAATACAAAAAAAATATTATTTTTCCACATTTCAAAGCAGAAATGGGTTAATTTCTGCTCTAAGCCGGTAGGAGGACATCCCCGGAGACCAAACTAATGAAACTGCTGGTGCTAGTTGCAAAACAAATAGATAAATCAATGCTTCAGTTCACCTCATGTGAGAGGAATGGCCGCCCGTTGCCTAGCAATATAAAGAACATTATTGTAGGTTTCCCAAAAGCCACTGTAAATGTTGAGAAAATTACTAGGATTTATGTTTTTCTTCCAAAATAGTAACAAAATGCCGGCTCTTACTGGTAGTAATATTTCAAGGTTATGAGGAAAAATGTTTGCATTTTTCAGGGAGCCGTGACAGCTACGGACTTGTTATTGAGCAACAGTTCCCAAGATAGACTAATGGATATGATGGGAGTTGTAGTTCAACAGAAGATGGATGAGATGTCAGCGCGTCAATAATACATCAAATTACAACTAAGATAATAAAATAATAATCATTCAAATTCTTTTTTTTTTAGACTTGTACACCAAAATCCTAGCTAACTCATTCATGGTGCTGTAAAGCTACCACTAGGGGGCGCTGGGGCTCAGGTAGAGGAAGTACTCCTTAGTGCAGTAAGACAGAGGTCCACAAGAGGTCGTTAACACAAGCGCAGGGATAGTCAATCAGCCAAGGTCTATGCCAGGATGTCACGTCTGTACCGAGGGATAAGCAAACCAAAGTCAAAGAACAAAACCGAGGTTGGAGGCCGGGAAAACATGTAGGTACAGGGCGGAGCAGAGGTTGGGACACAGAATGGGACCATGGTCAGGAGGACAGGGTTGACATACCGGGCAGGAGGGCCGGAGGTCAGGGAGAAGACGTACGCACAGAGGAGCAAGTGGAGGTGAGGACATGGAACAAGACCGGAGTCAGGAGGGAAGGGAGGTCAGGCTGGGCAGGAGGGACAGAGGTCAGGGAGAATGGTACTGTGTAGTGGGACTTCATCAGAGTACACTCATGGGAATCAGTTTCACACTGCAGAGCAGGAACTATTACTGTCCGCATCCCAGAGGTAACAACACCAATATATGGTGGAGTGACTTCCGGAACAGGGCACGACCAAACAGGCCCCTCCCCTCGGACCTAAGCTCGGAGACAACATACATGCGCTGGCTCTGCAGAGTCAAAGCCATGCTAAAATCATGACAGATGCATCCTACGTTCTCATCAAATTTGTCCTATTTGGGGGGTTCAGAATGGTTGAGAAGGAGTTAATCAAGACCAAGTATGAGCCAAGAGTAGGGTACTCTAATCGTGACTGTCCTTCCCCATGACTATAAAGCTAAGTCGACCTCAACGTATCCATGGATCATCATAATACATAATGATATAGCCAAAAAACATTGGACAGAAATTATAAGACCAATGGAAAACAGAGAGCATCTGGTCACCTTTTTGAAAGGTAACACAGACTACATGGTACTCTAACCACCTGCTCAACACCCACTGACATGGATCTGCCCCCGCTTATCTATTTTTACAGTTGTCAGGTTTTACTGGTCCATTATTATAATGAAAGAAATGGTTCACTATATATTTTACTCCCATTGTTATACCGTATACCATTATTATCTGAGGTTCACTTAATTAACATCTCCCACGAGGGAATATTTTTGGCCAAGATCATTGCCAGTTGCCAGATGTCAGTGGCTCCATTGGGGCCTTTAACTGAAGCTCTGAAAAAAGAGACTCAAGTGCTTTTGGCATCTGCCAACGAGGCCATTGGAGTCACTTGACCTTGCTTTTGGCAGTGTCCTCCTTTTTGAGGGTGGGCTCAAAAACATGGTCAACTGATACTGTAGACATTGCCGACAATGATGTTAGATGGATCACAAAGAGACTCCTGTTTCATTAAACTCAATGACCTCACCCAAACCATTTTTTTCAGGGCTGTCAAGCCGGGGCAAGGGAACGCCCAGTGTGTGGTGCAACACAGAGGAAAAAAACAGGGAAGATGTAAAGGAAGGTCCTGGCAATAGGGCAAGGGATCACCTCCTCACACTCACCTGTGGCTGATCCCTGCACTTCCTAACATCCATAGAATAGTTCTTTTCCCCTTGCGCCATCACATGCCTAGACCCTAGCTGGCACGGAACTCACCCTGACTAGTGTGTAAGCCAATGAGACACTAGTCTCATTACTAAAATAAAACAATGCAAGAAAGGTAGAACAAACAGGTAAGGAAAGACACAACAACATTCCTAGATTTCTCCAGCGGGAAACTCCACAGATGCAACTGCAAGAAACACCTCAGCCTTTCCAGTGACAGGTTCCTACAAAGTCATCAGTATAGATCTATCACTGGCATAGAGTAAAGCCAGGAGTGGGTACATATAGCGGAAGTGCATGATAATAAGAAGCTGCAGCTATGATTAAAGGGAAGGTGTCGTAAAAAAAAAATTCAATAACTGAAAAAATATAAAGTATTAATGTTTTAATGTTATGTTTGAGTAATATTTTTTTTTAGTTGAGAGAAATATAAAAAAAATTAAAAGTTTGATATTTTCCACTTTTACACACTAGAGGGAGCAGCTGCTGAAATCCTACTGTAGAGCTACTGTAGAACTAGCTCACATTACAACTGTAGTAAAAGTGGGCAGAATCTGCTCTCCTGTGTTAGATGTCACCTCCCCCCCCAAACTGGGTGTTTCCAAAAGGATAAAGAGCATGAAGTTTAGGACCACAGTGCGGAGCCATTTTCATGGTGACTACAACGTGATCCTAATATATATGTCTAGTGTCACTAAGGCTAGCTGCATAGTGCTCCACTGTGTCCTGTGCCGCACTGTATCCCAATGCCCCACTGACTGTTTTCCAATGCCCCACTGACTGACTGTTTCACAATGCCCCACTGACTGACTGTTTCCCAATGCCCCACGGACTGACTGTTTCCCAATGCCCCAATGTTTCCCAATGCCCCACTGACTGTTTCCCAATGCCGCATGCACTCACCTCAGACCTGTGCCCCTGGCAGCCTGTCCTGTTAGTGATCACAGTACATAGCAGCAAGGAGCGGAGGCCCGAGGTGAGCACACGCGGGGAGGAAGGGTGAGCACACGCGAGGAGGGGGTTTGAGTGGCAGAGTGGGGAGCAGCTCGCCAGGATCAGTTACGGTGCGATCACCCCTGCCCGGCAGCGGTATTCACCGCATCCATCCCGATGGGTGACAGGGGGAAAGTTGAGCACACAGCATATGCTCTCAGCTCCACAAAGATGGCACTGATCTCCTCCCTCTGCTGTGATCTGTGTTTCTTTTCACCTTTACACTCTGCTGTGATCTGGACATCCCAGGGGACTCGTCCAGATGACAGCAGACGCTGTTTCTGTGTTAAAGGGAACCTGTCAGCAGAAATTTCGGCTAAAACCTAACAGATTCCCCCTCTGCAGCTCCTGGGCTGCATTCTAGAAAGGTCCCTGTTAGTATTGTGCCCCCTTTCTGACCAAAAAAAAAGAGTTTATATAGAGGTACCTTTTTGGCTTCGGATTCTCTAAATGGGACACGGGGGCGGGCTGCCTGATGGCCGTTATTCTGCCCCCTGGTCCTGTATGCCGCCCCCATCGCTGATTTCCATACTTCTGGACGCCGCCCACTGCTCCAGCCATCCCCGCGCATGCCCAGTGCTCATCTCTCGTGGATGAGCACTGTGCCCAGTGTCACCGCTGGTGACGTGCACGCAGGGTTTAGATTATGGGCGGTGCTGTGATGTTTATTAACAAGCAACCGCCCATAATCGCGGGACCGCACTTTCCCCCTCAGCCTGCTTCTTTCTGCGCAAGCGCGCTGCTGCTGACCTCACGTCACCTCCTTCCCATCTTGCCCTGAGGCAGGAAATAGATGGGAAGAGCGCGGAGCAGTAACAACACCGATCAGGAGGAGACGCGGAGAGAAGATTACCGGCGAATACAGTAAAAAAAAGGTGACGTGAGGTCAGCAGCAGCGCGCTTGCGCAGAAAGAAGCAGGCTGAGGGGGAAAGCGCGGTCCCGCGATTATGGGCGGTTGCTTGTAAATAAACATCACAGCACCGCCCATAATCTAAACCCTGCGTGCACGTCACCAGCAGTGACACTGGGCACAGTGCTCATCCATGAGAGATGAGCACTGGGCATGCGCGGGGATGGCTGGAGCAGTGGGCGGCGTCCAGAAGTATGGAAATCAGCGATGGGGGTGGCATACAGGACCAGGGGGCAGAATAATGGCCATCAGGCAGCCCGCCCCCGTGTCCCATTTAGAGAATCCGAAGCCAAAAAGGTACCTCTATATAAACTCTTTTTTTTGGTCAGAAAGGGGGCACAATACTAACAGGGACCTTTCTAGAATGCAGCCCAGGAGCTGCAGAGGGGGAATCTGTTAGGTTTTAGCCGAAATTTCTGCTGACAGGTTCCCTTTAAGTATAGGGGTCAGAGTCCGACTACGATCTTCTATGCACAGGGGGCTGCCATAAAGGAGGTAACTGTCGTTACACACAGAAAATCCAAGATGGCAGCCCCAATGCTTCAGTAACACTAGAATTAAATAAAAACTAAATAAACTGTGAATTTAATTTTGTATTAAAAACACTTAATTTCATAATCACTATTATGAATACAAAAATAAAAAAACGTGAGAACTTCACTTTAAGGCTATGAGTAATCTCAGCCAGAAGGGAAAGAGTCCTTAACCCTTACAACATCAAATGAAACTAAATCCACTCCAATACAAGATGTGACATGCAGACACAACGCACTCGTGACAAAAACCTCTTGGAGCTACTGATGTTTGGTAAAAACGTGATGTAAACTCGATCCAAAGCAATGTATGAAATGTTTTTGTCTCTCCAAAATGTAGATGTTAAAATAACATAGTTTACTAAAATGTGACCCCTGCAGTTAGGGGAATGTGCTGATTAGGGTAAAACTTTTGATTGGTGCACCCCTGTTGTCTCCAATTAAAAAAAACTTGCATATTTAAGAAAAAAAAAGATTCATCATAATCGTCTATAGCTTGTAGCGACTGTTTCTTTAAAGCTTCATTTTAAAATAAAAAATGGAAAAATAATGACGGAACGAATTCCATTTGCATTGCAGAATTTTGTAGATTTTATCTTGTTTATTTCTCTTCTCCTAATGCATCTGTATGAGAAAGCACTTCACAGGTTTTTTATATTCAATTATCTTGTATAGTGGTGTGTGGTGTTAAAGAATCTACAGTCTCAGCAGCTACCATATAACATACGGTATAACGATAGTTACACAATATGGGCGTTCACAACATTTCCTTCAGTCTCTGCCGGATGTAACCTGGTTTAATTTTTAATGCCACAATATAGTGGTTAGTTGGAGTCAGGGAATCTGTCGAAATAAAGGGACAGCCAGGAACTGCACTATCTCTAGGCAACACTTTATTCGTATGCCTTACTTAATTCTGTGGCAGTAAAATAAGAGGGTCTTTTGAAATCTGAACAAACTAACAAATTTTCCCCAGAATTTCAATTTGCAGCAAATATCCTTGCACAAATCAAAATATCGGAAAGCATGTAATTGCTAAGAAAATAAAGGATAGGTGATAGAGAGGACCGTAAGAGCTTACACACTGTAGGAGAGAGGTCCCCACTGACCGTAAAAGCTTACACTCTGCACAAGAGAGGATCCCACTGACCGTAAGAGCTTACAATCTGCAGAAGAGAGGGCCCCACTTAGCATTAGAGCTTACACTCTACAGAACATGGATTCTTTTTCCCTGAGGAAGGAGACAGATGGGTCTCCGAAACGCGTTGGAATTATCTAAATAAAAGAAAAATATTCATTTACATCCTTGCTCGTGGTTTCCTAGCGCGGTTTTTAAACCCGTTTTTCCTCCAGTCTACACTTTGATATCCTTTGCTCAAACACGGGGCCGCTGCTGAACCACTAAAGCACTCATCCACGTTCTCTAAGGGGTTGTGACTGGCACAACCCAGCCAGGTGAGTGTGTTTTAACCCTTTTTCCCCTCTGCCCTGTAAATCGGGTAAGACCCTATTGCGCCTTTTCTCTCCTACTACAGCTACTCTACAGAACACAGAGAGATAGAAAGAAAGGACCCTCCTAACCAAAAGAGCTTACATTCTAAAGGAGAGAGAGTACCTTGATAACCATACGAGAGCTGACACTGTACAGAAGAGTGTGAGGTCCTCACTGACCATAAGAGCTTACACTCTAGAGGAGAGTGAGAGGACCACGATGATAAAAGCTTAAACTCTACAGGAGAGAGAGGACCCTGCTGACCATAAGAGCTTACACTCTACAGGAGAGAGAGAGAGAGAGAACCTTTCTGACCAAAAGTGCTTACATTGTACAGGAGGGAGAGGACCCCACTGACCATAAGATCTCACACTCTACAGGAGAGAGAGGACTCCACTAACCATAAGAGCTTTCACTCTACAGGAGAGAGAGAAGATCCAGTTGACTATGAGAGCTTACACTCTACAGGAGAGAGAGAACCCCACTGACTGAAAGATCTTAAACCCTATAGGCAAGTGGGAGAGAGGACCCCACTTACCATAAGAGCTTACACTTTACAGGAGAGAGAGGACCACATTGACCATGAAACCTTAGACTCTACAGGACAGAGGACCCCACTCACCATAAGAGCTTACATTTTACAGGAGAGAGAGAGGACCCCACTGACCATAAACATTTACACCCTACAGGAGAGAGAGGATCCTGCTAACCATAAAACCTTACACTCAACATAAGAGATAGAGATGACCCCGCTGACCATAAGAGCTTACACTATACAGGTCAGTGAGGAAGAGGACCTCACTGGCCATAAGAGCTTATACTCTACAAAAGAGAAAGAAAGCCTGCCTCACTGACCATAACAGCTTACACTCTTGAGGTGGAGGGCTCCGCTGACCGTAAGAGCTTACACTCTACAGGCGAGTGAGAGAGAGGACTGCGCTGACCATAAGAGCTTACAATCTACAGAAGAGCGTGAGGACCCCACTGACAATAAGAGCTTACACCCTACAGAAAATAGAGAGGTAGAGAGATAGTACCTTCCTGACCATAAGAACTTATACTCTATAGGAGATTCTGAGGACCCCACTGACCATAAGTGATTACACTCTATGAGAGAGACTGACCATAAGAGCTTACACTCTACAGGAGAGCGAGAGGACTCCACTGACCATAACAGCTTACACTCCACAGGAGGGAGAAGACTACATTGCCCATGATAGCTTACAATCTACAGGAGAGAGGACCCACTAGATGCCATAGCCGAAGGGCATCATAAAATGACATCTTGATTTCAGTAGCATCTACATCCTTGAGGGTGCAAGTATAGCTAAATAAAGTGGAGACTCATTACAACATTAGCATCATAGTGTGTGGGGCATCATAGTATGTGTGGGGGGCATCTTAGTGTCTGGGGGGGGCTTCATAGTGTGTGTTGGCATCATAGTGTGTGGGGGCATCATAGTGTGTGTAGGGGCTTCATCATGTGTGGGGGGCATGATGGTATGTGTGGAGCATGATAGTGTGTGTGGAGGACATCATAGTGTGTGGGGGCATCATAATGTGTGGGGGCATCATAGTGTGTGTAGGGGCTTCATCATGTGTGGGGGGCATGATGGTATATGTGGAGCATGATAGTGGAGGACATCATAGTGTGTGGGGGCATGATGGTATATGTGGAGCATGATAGTGTGTGTGGAGGACATCATAATGTGTGGGGGCATCATAGTGTGTTGGGGCATCATAGTGAGTGTAGGGGCTTCATCATGTGTGGGGGGCATGATGGTATGTGTGGAGCATGATAGTGTGTGTGGAGGACATCATAATGTGTGGGGGCATCATAGTGTGTGGGGGCATCATAGTGTGTGTAGGGGCTTCATCATGTGTGGGGGGCATGATGGTATATGTGGAGCATGATAGTGTGTGTGGAGGACATCATAATGTGTGGGGGCATCATAGTGTGTGGGGGCATCATAGTGAGTGTAGGGGCTTCATCATGTGTGGGGGGCATGATGGTATGTGTGGAGCATGATAGTGTGTGTGGAGGACATCATAATGTGTGGGGGCATCATAGTGTGTGGGGGCATCATAGTGTGTGTAGGGGCTTCATAATGTGTGGGGGGCATGATGGTATATGTGGAGCATGATAGTGTGTGTGGAGGACATCATAGTGTGTGGGAGCATCATAGTGTGTGGGGGGCATCATAGTGTTTGTGGGTGGCTGTTGGAGCCTCGTACTGTGTGGTGGCTGTGGAGGCCACATACTGTGTTAGAGGTGCTGTGGGGGCATTATACCTTGTGGGGGTTGTGTGATGGCCTTCATGCTATATGGGAGTCTGTGGGGACTGTTGTAACATTATACTGGGAAGGACTGGGGGAGGTTTTAGGCCGATGAAGTGACATTTTAATAGTACACTGTGAATGAACAATATGAGATAAACCTATTGGTAAATTGGTGGATCCTTTTTAGACCCATGTACTGACATAATCATTTTCTTAGCCCATGTACAGAAATAGTCTGGCCAACAAGAAGACCAAAGGATCCTGTGTTGTGACTACTTGAGGCTTGGCCAGCAAACCTACGAGGGATCTGCTACTGCGAAAATTATTCTTTATGGACAATATATGAACATTGAGTATTCTCGGTTTAATATTAGGACACAATTTGCACTATTTTACTTTTTATAGCAACAGTAGTTAATTGATATCCGAACAATGGAAAGCCAACTGCAGAATGTTTCTTTACAGTACAGAGGAATAATGTGTCATTGAAGTTACATCTTCCCAGTTGGTTCACCGAGGTGACATGACTATAGATTTGATGTACGGCACCATTTAATACCTTTCAATACTGCGGTGCTCATATGTGCTTAGCATGGCCTTGAGCGGGAAGCTCAATAGTTTTAATGCGTTCTCACAGTGGGGCTTACTGTACCTTGGTACAGAGACATCTGTTACTGCGGTTAACAGATGCATTCATTTAATCTAAAGAATAGAACTAGAGTTTTCTGAAAAAAGTAATCATTATTTAGATTTGGAAAAGTACAAAAAATTTTGTGAATACAATCTACTGTATATTACCCACATACATACAGTATACTGTATATGACTAAAGAAAAGCTTTTGGAAATTTAGCAATGCTTTTTTATTTATTTATCAAAACCACAGAGTAGAAGTCATAGAAGATTTTTTTTTATTTTTTTTAAATACCAATATGACTGCTGTACTGCAAAATCCTAACTTGCAAATCTGCAGCTCAGGCAACGTCTGCCCACATAATAGAAAAAGAAAAAAATAGAACAATTGCTATATTTTTATCCAAGTAGTTAGTTATATGGTAGTGAAGCAATTCTCTGTAAAACAGTTACATTAGAGTAGCTAGGATACTTTAGGTTCTCGGCTCTCAACCTGTAGTACTTGTATTTAGTGTCAGACTTTGGTGTCAAGAACGCACCAGGAACATTGACTTTGAGGGACCACTGTTCATCTACATTCAAAAATTACATTATCCTCATTCACAAATTTACCTATGCTTCTTATACGAGGGGCTACTGATATGTCTTTGGTTTTACCCAGAAAGAAACGAGATAGGATGATGATACTTCACATTTATTCCACATACTCTCCACTGATGTCAACACACTTCTTACATCGGTATTCCAAGTTCTGTAAGCCTAGCAAAAAAAAGGATTTCGGTTGTGCCTCAAACCAGGCATCGGTAGCAGCCATGGCATCAGAAATGGTGTGAAATTTGGTACACTTGAGGTGGTTCTTCAGATTTGGAAACAGATGATAGTCAGAGGGAGCTAGATCTGGTGAATAAGGTGGGTGGTCAACCAGCTGGAAGCCCAGCTCTGCCAGTTTTGCCGTGGTCGCTTGTGCAGTGTTAGCAGAGGCCTTGTCTTGCAGGAATGATTCCTTTGGACAGCTTCCCGCTCCTTTTGGCCTTCAGAACTGCCTTCAATTGGTCCAAAAGTTGAATGTAATACCTTGCATTTATGGTGGAACTCTTTTGAAGGTAGTCTACTAGCAGCACACCTTCCTTATCCCAGAACACAGACGCCATCACCTTAGTGGCCGATTTTTGCATTCTGAACATCTTTGGACAAGGAGAACCACTGTACCTCCACTCTTTTGACTGCTCCTTGTTTTTGGGGTCATACAAATAAATTCAGGTCTCATCCATAGTGCCAGTCAATCCAGGAAGTTCTTATAGTCCGGAAACGCTGACAAATGGACCGGGAAGTTTTCATTCGCATGCTTCTCTGATCTGTGTTCAAACATTTGAGGACCCACTTTGCAGATAGCTTCCTCATGTCCAAATGTTCATGGATAATGACACAAACACATTCACAGGAAATCCCCATGATGTCTGCTATTGCTTTAGCTGAAATTCGTCGATTCTCCAGTATGAGGTTGTGCATAGCATCGATGATCTCCAGAACAACAACCACTCTCGGTCGTCCAGGACCTTCCTCATTATTGGTGCTGAAGTGGCCCATTTTAAATTTGTCAACCCAGTTCTTAACTGTGGAATATGAAGGGCGTTGATCCACCAATGTCTGTGACATATCACCATGAATATCTTTTGCGGACTTTCCTTACAGAAACAAGAATTTTACCACTCCTCTGCTCTCAGTTACTGTGAATATCGCATTGGACTCCACCATTTTGTTTTCCCGTGTGCGTAGAACACTGTCATAAGCAACAAACACAAAATTTTGAAAACATATATTAGACACATAAGGCTTTCATGTGATGTAACATTCATTACCATAGAAACAAAAAAAATCACAAAGCCAAAGACTTATCAGCAACCCCTCTTTTAATAATACTCTGGACAGTTTAAAAAAGAAATGCTGAGATGGTGCCTTTGTCTGTACGTAGTTAACAGTGCCAACTATTTCTCTTGTAGGAGGACGGGGGACCCAGTTCTGCATAGGTGTCCACCATGGGGTTCACCTATTTGATAGATGCTCCAAAAAACAAATGTAGCTGTTATGAAATTCCTCTTCGCACACGCTTGTCTATAGATATAGTGTATCTAACACAGTTTTCCATTGGAAGGTGAAGTGACAACTACAATAATATTTTACAAGATACTTATTATTTGATATCTCTTTATATACAAATTAATATTCCTGTAGCGTTTGGACCGCTTCTCCAGTTATGGGCACTTCTGAAGGCAGCATTTCACATTCATCGATTGAAACATTTAAGTTCATAAAGACAAATCTTATCAATAAATATCCATGGTCTTTAACTTTAGTTGGAGCGTCTTCAGTCTGTTTATGTACGTCGTGACAGAGGTGAGGCATAAAAATACTCTTTTGCAGCAGTAACTTGATTGAAAACAGAACTTTGGACCATTGACCAAATAGAGAGGATCATCTATTCGATCCTGACTCTGAAATACTATGGCACGTATTCCCTTTCCTTGGCACATAACATAATCTAAAGCAGGGATATTCTGTTCTACATTTGGGTCTTTGGACTTCTCAATGACGTGCTCATGTTTTCTGTGATTGTCTCCCATATCCTTGATGTCAATTGTTTTCTTCCTTGCTAGACTTTTTCTAGTCTTTAGAACATATTTCTTCAAATATATTGGGTCTTCAAGTACTATGTCCAGAGTAACAGACAACTCTTGCTTCATGTGGTCAGATTAGTTCAGTGTTTCTCAAATCCAGTCCTCAAGACCCACCAACAGCTCCTATTTTCAGGATTTTTTCAGTATTGCACAGGTGATGGGTTTTTAAGGTTTCCTCAACATTACGCAGCAAATAATTCCATCACCTGTACTATACTAAATAAATCCTGAAAACCTGATCTGTTAGTGGGCTTGAGGACTGTAGTTGAGAAACCATGGTTTAGTTGGAAGTTATCATGGATGAAAATTGTATGGCCAGATTTCAATATACTTAAGCTTTGAAAACCCATCGTCTTCAACCTTTTTGTCCTGGTTTACATTCAGAGGCTGGAAATCCATATATATCAAACTCTAAAGTTTAGACTTTCATACAATTCAGCTTGATACTTTGAGGGAAATCACTTGAAATCAAAATATTACTTTAGAGGATTAATAAAATGAAATACATTGTAAATCTCACTCATAATAGTTAAGCTTCATTTACAGAAAACCTACCGTACATTTTTGTGGCAAGATATCCCTGATGAGCATTCGAACACAGAATATCCTCTGCTATGCTGAGAATTCACACTTTGGTAATAAGCGGTAATTTGGAACACTACAGCAAGTGTTCAATTCCAGAAAGGACCATCACAGGGGACTTGATGTACTACATCGATACTTCCAATGCAGTGGGCTTCCATGAAACTTAACCCCCCCATACACATTTCATGGCTAGAGTAGATTTTTCAGTCATTCATTCAGCCGTCAGTCATCTTGGCCGGCTCTCCGATACACAGGAGCACTCATTCGGCCAAGTTCTTTTGTGTTCTCAATGAGAAAGTCGTCAACAGACATATCAAAGAGCCTGAAATCAGGCATGCCCAATCAATATCTCCTCCAACAATCAGTTGAATTGGGCCACATACACATTACATGGCTAGAGTAGCTTGTTCAGCCATTAATTCGGCCAGCAGTCATCTTGGCCGACTCTCCGATACACAGAAGCACTCATTTCGCCGGGTTCTTTTGTGTTCTCAATGATAAAGCCATCGATAGACATATCGAAAAGCCCAACATCAGCCATGCCCAATCAACAATCAGTTGTACGGGGCCCCATACACATCACTATATCCTATTATTATTATTCTAATATGTATGGGACTCTTACAGACGTGTTCGGTATCCTAACATTGGTCCACTCTTTGTAGTCACTCCCACCTCTACCTAAAAAATTAGGTTTGTGAATAGTTTCTAAATTCTATAGAAGTTGTAGACGTCTATAAAAATATTGCTCGCTAGAATATTTTCTTTAATTATTATATTATTTAATAAATATAACATTATAAAACACATTAATGTATCTGAGCTGTGAGAATTGTATACATTAGGAACAATGTACAGGAGGTGTAGACTGTGTGGTCCTTTTAGTGGTTTAAGAAAAAAGTTTAAGAATTTGCAAACTTTGCAACTTTACATAATTGTCTAACAGCCCAATAGTTTTCAGCCTCAGTAATACTTTACATTGTGATCTCCCCTGCTTCTTCATGACTGGGGAATATATGCCTATTATTATTCCAATCCACAGCGGTAAGATATATGCTGCATTCTATTAGGTTAGCCATGAGAATCCAAGCATGACTCAATGTCCACTCAAGTGGGAGCCAATATATCATAATGACATGCAGATCAAGAAACCGCTAACCCAATATTACCATTTGTGTCTCTTAATACTCCCCTTACTGGGCCTGGTGCGCAGACCCCGGAATATGTTCATTATTAGATACATAGTAAAGACCAAATAGCATTAATTGTGTTGGCTCCTCTGTTTCAATTCTGCTCTATAACAATACAAAAAAATCTGATCTGTTTGTAAACGTGATATTCCCTCAAAGATGTCTTGAAAATGTCTAGTAAGACTAGAATAACATTCCTTGGGAAATTATGTGCAGAGGAACTTAAGCAATTGGTTGAAACTGTATAGGTACATGTAGTAAAGCTTTACCCAAAGTTATCATTACAATGTTATTCTGTCCATCGCTCTATCTATCTATCTATCTACCTATCTATATACCTATCTATCTATCTATATCTATCTATCTATCTATCTATCTATCGATCATCTATCTATCTACCTGTCTGTCTATCTATCCCTCTATCTATCTATCCCTCTATCTATCTATCTGTCTATCTATGTATCTATCTATCTATCTAAATCAAATCAAATAAGCTTCATTAGCAGGACCAAATACATATTAGTTTTGCCAAAGCAAGTGTACAATAGGGACAGGGACCGTGGGGATGATGGGTAGGGACTATAGGAAAGATGGATGGGGGCACATCCAAGGTGGGGACTGTAGGAAGTTTGGATGGGAGCACATCCAGGGTGGGGACTGTAGGAAGTATGGATGGGGTCACATCCAGGGTGGGGACTGTAGGAAGGATGGATGGGAGCACATCCAGAGTGGGGACTGTAGGAAGGATGGATGGGGCACATCCAGAGTGGGGACTGTTGGAAGGATGGATGGGGCACATCCAGGGTGGGGACTGTAGGAAGGATGGATGGGGCACATCCAGGGTGAGGACTGTAGGAAGGATGGATGGGGGCACATCCTGGGTGGGGACTGTAGGAAGGATGGATGGGGCACATCCAGGGTGAGGACTGTAGGAAGGATGGATGGGGGCACATCCTGGGTGGGGACTGTAGGAAGGATGGATGGGGCACATCCAGGGTGGGAACGGTAGGAAGGATAGATGGGGGCACATCCAGGGTGGGGACTGTAGGAAGGATGGATGGGGCACATCCAGGGTGGGGACTGTAGGAAGTATGGATGGGAGCACATCCAGGGTGGGGACTGTAGGAAGTATGGATGGGGGCACATCCTGGGTGGGGACTGTAGGAAGGATGGATGGGGCACATCCAGGGTGGGGACTGTAGGAACGATGGATGGGGCACATCCAGGGTGGGAACGGTAGGAAGGATAGATGGGGGCACATCCAGGGTGGGGACCCTAGGAAGGATGGATGGGGCACATCCAGGGTGGGGACTGTAGGAAGGATGGATGGGGGCACATCCAGGGTGAAGACTGTGGGAAGGATGGATGGTGGCACATCCTGGGTGGGGACTGTAGGAAGGATGGATGGGGCACATCCAGGGTGGGGACTGTAGGAAGGATGGATGGGGGCACATCCAGGGTGGGAACGGTAGGAAGGATAGATGGGGGCACATCCAGGGTGGGGACTGTAGGAAGGATGGATGGGGTACATCCAGGGTGGGGACTGTAGGAAGAATGGATGGGGGCACATTCAGGGTGGGGACTGTAGGAAGAATGGATGGGGGCACATCCAGGGAGGGGACTGTAGGAAGAATGGATGGGGGCACATTCAGGGTGGGGACTGTAGGAAGAATGGATGGGGGCACATCCAGGGTAGGGACTGTAGGAAGGATGGATGGGGGCATATTCAGGGTAGCGACGGTAGGAAGGATGGATGGGGGCACATTCAGGGTGGGGACTGTAGGAAGGATGAATGGGGGCACCTCCAGGGTAGAGACTGTAGGAAGGATGGATGGGAGCACATCCAGGGTGGGGACTGTAGGAAGGATGGATGGGGGCACATCCAGAGTGGGGACTGTTGGAAGGATGGATGGGGCACATCCAGGGTGGGGACTGTAGGAAGGATGGATGGGGCACATCCAGGGTGAGGACTGTAGGAAGGATGGATGGGGGCACATCCTGGGTGGGGACTGTAGGAAGGATGGATGGGGCACATCCAGGGTGAGGACTGTAGGAAGGATGGATGGGGGCACATCCTGGGTGGGGACTGTAGGAAGGATGGATGGGGCACATCCAGGGTGGGAACGGTAGGAAGGATAGATGGGGGCACATCCAGGGTGGGGACTGTAGGAAGGATGGATGGGGCACATCCAGGGTGGGGACTGTAGGAAGTATGGATGGGAGCACATCCAGGGTGGGGACTGTAGGAAGTATGGATGGGGGCACATCCTGGGTGGGGACTGTAGGAAGGATGGATGGGGCACATCCAGGGTGGGGACTGTAGGAACGATGGATGGGGCACATCCAGGGTGGGAACGGTAGGAAGGATAGATGGGGGCACATCCAGGGTGGGGACCCTAGGAAGGATGGATGGGGCACATCCAGGGTGGGGACTGTAGGAAGGATGGATGGGGGCACATCCAGGGTGAAGACTGTGGGAAGGATGGATGGTGGCACATCCTGGGTGGGGACTGTAGGAAGGATGGATGGGGCACATCCAGGGTGGGGACTGTAGGAAGGATGGATGGGGGCACATCCAGGGTGGGAACGGTAGGAAGGATAGATGGGGGCACATCCAGGGTGGGGACTGTAGGAAGGATGGATGGGGTACATCCAGGGTGGGGACTGTAGGAAGAATGGATGGGGGCACATTCAGGGTGGGGACTGTAGGAAGAATGGATGGGGGCACATCCAGGGAGGGGACTGTAGGAAGAATGGATGGGGGCACATTCAGGGTGGGGACTGTAGGAAGAATGGATGGGGGCACATCCAGGGTAGGGACTGTAGGAAGGATGGATGGGGGCATATTCAGGGTAGCGACGGTAGGAAGGATGGATGGGGGCACATTCAGGGTGGGGACTGTAGGAAGGATGAATGGGGGCACCTCCAGGGTAGAGACTGTAGGAAGGATGGATGGGAGCACATCCAGGGTGGGGACTGTAGGAAGGATGGATGGGGGCACATCCAGGGTGGTGACTGTAGGAAGGATGGATGGGAGCACATCCAGGGTGGGGACTGTAGGAAGGATGGATGGGGCACATCCAGGGTGGGGACTGTAGGAAGGATGGATGGGGCACATCCAGGGTGGGAACTGTAGGAAGGATAGATGGGGGCACATCCAGGGTGGGGACTGTAGGAAGGATGGATGGGGCACATCCAGGGTGGGGACTGTAGGAAGGATGGATGGGGGCACATCCAGGGCGGGGACTGTAGGAAGGATGGATGGGGGCACATCCAGGGTGGGGACTGTAGGAAGGATGGATGGGGCACATTCAGGGTGGGGAGTAAAGGAAGGATGAATAGGGGCACATCCAGGGTAAGGAATGTAGGAAGGATGGATGGGGGCACATCCAGGGTAGGGACTGTAGGAAGGATGGTTGGGGGCATATTCAGGGTAGGGACGGTAGGAAGGATGGATGGGGGCACATTCAGGGTGAGGACTGTAGGAAGGATGAATGGGGGCACATCCAGGGTAGAGACTGTAGGAAGGATGAATGGGAGCACATCCAGGGTAGAGACTGTAGGAAGGATGTATGGGGGCACATCCAGGGTGGTGACTGTAGGAAGGATGGATGGGAGCACATCCAGGGTGGGGACTGTAGGAAGGATGGATTGGGGGACATCCAGGGTGGGGACTGTAGGAAGGATGGATGGAGGCACATCCAGGGTGGAGATTGTAGGAAGGATGGATGGGGGCACATCCAGGGTGGGGACTGTAGGAAGGATGGATTGGGGCACATCCAGGGTGGGGACTGTAGGAAGGATGGATGGAGGCACATCCAGGGTGGAGACTGTAGGAAGGATGGATGGAGGCACATCCAGGGTGGAGACTGTAGGCAGGATGGATGGGGGCACATCCAGGGTGGAGACTGTAGGCAGGATGGATGGAGGCACATCCAGGGTGGAGACTGTAGGAAGGATGGATGGAGGCACATCCAGGGTGGAGACTGTAGGAAGGATGGATGGGGGCACATCCAGGGTGGAGACTGTAGGCAGGATGGATGGAGGCATATCCAGGGTGAGGACTGTAGGAAGGATGGATGAGGAACATTCAGGGTGGGGGCTATAGAAGTTCATCTATCTATCTATTATCTATCATCTACGCGTCTCCTGTAATTTAAACTGTAATTTACGTATTTGCCACAAAAAGTCTTAGATGACAATATTCAGGTCCTATAAAAGAAATTACTGAGAAATGAATATGGACAATTACACAACTACTCTTACAACGTACTTAAACATTATAGTACAGGAGTTCAAAACTATATATACATTAATGTCCCTATAAAGTTGTAACTATTTCTCCAATATTACATAACATAAAAGGCAATGAGCACTTTGATCAGATTTATTCCTTTACTATTATTATTATTTTTCTTTCATACAATGACTCTATAATACAATGAGGCTGATATAAGGTCACCAAAGTCTCCTCAGGACCCTGCGAGATAAGTGTGAACGTAGACTAAAATCAACACATAGGGGAGACGTAATAGACCCATTTGGAACTTATAGGACACAGGTTTGTGTTTTTTTTCCCATTTTTTAATTGTCCCATTCCAGGAGCCATAATATTTTTATTCTTCATTGTGATCGTTACTGTATAAGAAGTTAATTTTTTTCTGGATGATTTGTATTTGTCAATGGCACTATTTGAGGCAATAGATAACTTATTATGTAACTTTTATTAACTCTTCATGGGGAAAATAAAAAAAACATCAATTTTTCTGTTAAATGTTTGACCGTTTTCATTTTTCCGTACTGCAAAAATAAAGAGTTCATTTTATTCTTTGGGTCACTATGATTATGGTGATAGTAAAGCTACATAGTTTTATTTATGTTTTATTACTTTTGAACTATAAATATAGTTTTTCATATTTTTTTTTCTATGGTGTTTATCATACTAAATAAATAATGGTATCATTTTATAGTATGTGTGGATACAATTGCAGTGATACCCAATTTATATATATTTTTTTAAATGCTTCTTTTTGTCCCATGTAAAAATTATCCCTTTGTGTGTCCATATACTATAATACCCTTCGTACTTCCATGTATTAGTAATTCCCCTTTTGTGTCTCTATAAATATATAATGACCCCATTGAACTTCCATTTATTTATTAACATTATCCCTTTGTGCTATCATGTATTTATAATGCCGCCTTTTGGGGCTCCATAAATGAATACCCCCTTTCCACCTCTATATACCAATATTTGTTCCTCCATTGTACCTTCCTGTATTATGTTCACTTTTTGCCTTTATGTGTTATTAATGTCCCCTTTGTGTCACTATGTCATCAAAAAAATAGAATGATACTCTCCTCACCCTTTTTTCACAGTGAGTGCTCATTCTCCCCGCAGTCAGCCCGCGCAGATGTTGCGATGACGTGATATTATTTTGCCTACCATGGTTCTGCCCTTCTCACATTTGGCTGGCCACAAAAATAAGCTGGGGAACAAAAAGCGCAATAGGGTCTTATCTGGTGGAGAGGGACATGTGGTTTGTCGTGATGAAGACTCAGATGACTTTGAAACGCCTTGGCAATAAACCGCAATACTCCATCTCATCTCTTGGGAATTCTTTGGGATCTCCTCCAGCATTGCAGAAAGTCCACCTATTTCCTTCAGGCCACAGATATAATCAGTCTGTGTCTTGCTAAAGTCAATGGTGGAGCAGGGAGTCAAGGCTCTCTAATCTGCAACAGTTTTAAGTGTATTCATATCATTATGATATGGATATCATTAAAAGCACTATCTGCCTAGGGATCCAGGAGGAACCTTTGTTTTCCGAGCCCAATCCTGTTCTTGACCTGTGCAACCACAATCATTACACCATTGGGAGCTGGCCTCATACAAAGAACCTGATGCCATGGTGAGAGGTTCAGTAATGGGATTATTTTTTATTGTTAAAATACATATAGTAGTTAGGTAGACAATATATGATTGTTTGAGGTAATTCCCTTTTAGAAAAAATTCACATGATTCAATTGACTAAATAATGGAAAATATTCACTACTGACGAAGTGAACAATGTTTACAAGAATATAAGGGTGTACTTAGTTCTTAAAAGTGAATCTCTGACCTTCTTGCTAACATTTTTATGACTTCTTTTACTACTGATGTACGTTTTACTAGTTTTATGCAATGTTTTCACTTTAGACATTTGTTTTTCGAGTACTTAGTTTGGCTTAAATTTTCACTGCTTTTCTTGTATTCATATTATTCCAAAATGGTTTCACTACAGATGAGTGAGCCCGTGGAATTTTGGTTTGGCAGGATCAGCCGGACTTTAGATAAAGTTCTATTTGGGATCCAGACTTGACCTTAGCCCCAATGGAAGTCACTGATTGGACAGTTCGGGTCTCCACACACATGCAGCCATAAACAACTCACTTCCATGGTTGGGTGGCTGGGCTTTCTCCATTTTTTGGGGGGGTGCACACTACATCTGATCACACTGTTGTTACCCCCATGCGTGCCGTTCAAACACTGTAAGTGGCTCGCAATGGGCTGAGCACCAAGCATACCTGAGCACAGAGATGCTCGCACAAGTGGTCAGCATATGTAAAGCACCTGAACTCCGAACCTAAACTCTTTTTTTTGTAAAGTATGAACACCAAACACCAAACCTTGGGTTCGCTCATCTCTAGTCTTCACCAATATTAAATCAATTATTTTGTTGCTTACATTTTTAGCATTTAGCTTTGACATCCAGAAAGGTCTGGACAATGACCATAAACCGGTCAGCAAACCACAACTTGAGAGTGCGGTGATCTTCTTAAATACATTACGAGGGATCAAATATCCAATCTACCTGCACCTCCATTCTTAGGTCTGAGTGCATGCCAATTTAACCTCAAGCATAACCTGAACAATTCAGATTTTTTATATATATATATATATATATATATATATATATATCTACTATAGATCTTTATTCTTTGTTATCCTAAATAAGAATCTATATTATATTGCTTAACTGATTGCTCTGTTAATTCATTGTAGCCATTGTTTAACCAACAGGTCTTTAATATACTTACTGTGTATATTATAAAGAGCTTAGAATGTTCACGTTGGGACAAAATATATGTATTGTTTAGTTTTGCCAAATTATATCTTTTCTAAATTCTCGATACCTCTGTGAAATATCTTAGTTGACCTTTGTTTCTAAACTTATTTGATACCGTGCCACAATAACTGAAGTTGGCCAAAAAAACTTTTGGCCGACAGTATATCCTCCCACAGTAGCCATATATTTTCTGCCAAGAATGCATGTTTTTTCAAAGAAGAGAGAAAAATATATATTGCCACCAAAACCCTCTAGCATTATCGCTCATCCATAGGTACAAAAGATCAAACATGTTGAAATCCAACACGCCCGTCCTTCTTTTCCTCGACTTTTACCAATCCTACCAAAGTTCTCTGACGTTTATCTAATGTGTAGCTTAGCATCAAATCTTCATAGCCTTTATGAAAAAAATGGCTAATGATGAAAGTATTGAGAAAACGTTTTTGCATTGATAATGATAACATCTTACAAAACAAGCCATTTCCCTACGTAACAACAATATCAAGTTTTGTCCTTGCTTTGACCGAGCTGAACTACCGTTTGGTAACAATTGCCGCATAGCATGTTTTTTCATTTTACATACAGCAGATAAAGATTTACTTTTAAACCAAGTACCGACCAAAATGAAAGAGATTTGAAGCTTGACAGAAAGGCGAAAAAAACAACAACAACAGCCTCCTTTTTAATGGAAAAATACAGATCTGAAGCGGTGGAAGTGAAGTCTTTCCGACCATCTATTTACAAAATCAGCAAGCCCCAAACTAAATCAAAGAGACTCGTAGAATTGAAGTAAAAACTGATCTGTCTGCTGTGGTAAATTTCCCAAGCAAAAATCATTTTCATGTATCTAAAGAGCAAATAGAAACAGGCAATATTCTTCAAAAAATTATATTTATGGACAGGAAATAAAAAGAATTCAAACAAGCAACACTCTGTCATCCCCGGTAACTTGGTATTACTCTTGAAATTGAACACATTGCGGTTTTACATCACGATTCAATAGACAAATCTCAGACGTTGTTTATGCAGTGCCGAAACTGCCTTGCCTTCTTTTAACACACTGCAGGCTTGGAAACCCATTAATAAGATTACCTACAAAGCATATTCTGCTTTTATCAAAGACTTACACTGCCCTAGGAGTTTAGTGCACTGATGAATATTAATGGGGAGTGCAAGGAATATTGTTTCAAACAAGTTGGGTTAAATTTCTTTTTTTTTCTCTCTCGTATGTCTTAAATATATATGGGGCCTTTTCCGTTTTTTTACCAGTTAAAGTTTTAGGGAAACACAAACACTAACGACCATGAATGAAATTACAGATTGGTCAAGCACTTGGGGTATGTTCACTGGGTGCGAATTGAGGCACCAAGTCACTGTATGTTAGGCCTCTTTTACCCGTCCACGGGAAATACACACATTTTTCACAGTCATGTTGAAGGCGCGTACGGCGCTCCGTGTGTCGTGATTTTGGCACACATGTTCTACGTGATAGAACACGGAGATCAGGAACTTTTTACTCACTTGTTCCCAGCTCTGCTGTCTGGGGTGCTGATGTCTCTGTTCCTACGGTCACACTTGCTTCTGGGTCCGCAGTGCAGTGAATATTCAATGAACATAATAAGCGAGCCATGAAGCAAGTGACAGCAGCGCCGGAGACAGGTGAGTATAGAAATGTATTTTATTTCAAAGACACATGTTTTCTTCAGTACGTGTCAGTGATTCTGATAAGTATGATGCCATTTTTATATGTACCCGAATCACGGACATACGCAGACCCATTAAAATCAATGGATCTGCGCACACATCAGTGATTTCTCACGGATTGTGTGTCCGTTTTGAACAAGTCCGTTTTTCTCCAACACCACTGATGTCATATGGACCACACAGTAGTGTGATTCATGTGACATGTACTGGAGCAAACACGTGTCTGTGAAATGAAATGATTTTCTATACTCATCTGTCTCCAGCCCTGCAGTCTTCGCTGCTGCTCTCTCTTGGTTCAGAGTCCACTCATTACGCCCATGAATATTCACTGCACCGCAGACCTTGAAGTAACAGCACTGGAGACAGCAGCGATGGAGACATCAGCACAATGGACAACAGTGCCGGAGACAGGTGAGTAAAAAGTTCCACGGATAGCACACGGAGATCACACGTGTATCAAAATCACGGCACATGGGGACCATACGCATCTTCAACATGTCCTTGAAAAACGTGTGTGTTTTTCATTGACGTAAGAAAGAGGCCTCACAGGGATCACACCATTATGTGGTCTATGTGACACCAATGCAGCCGGAGAAAAATGAACTTGTCTCCGTGCAGAGCACACAGACACGTGTGTGCTCCATATGGATACACGGTCCTTATGAAAACACTGATGTTTGTGTAGACGCATTGATTTTAATGGTTCTATGTACAGTATGTCCGTGATTCCAGTACGTATGAAAACGGCATCACACATACTGGAATCACTGACATGTGAAGGGAGCCTTATTTATATAGAAAGGCAAAGCTTTTTAGATCCCTAAAGTCTTGAAGTGTACATCTCTACCCCTACTGTCAGAACTGCGGATGGGAGCAGAGTGTGTATTGAGGTTGTTGTTCGAGCCATTTTGTTTCTTTTAGACAGGCATTCAAGAACTTTTTCAAAAAGTTTAAAAGATTGTATATTTTTTTGTTTACTCTATATTTATCTATATTTCTGAATTGGTTTATGCTCATCATCAATAAAGAACCTGACTCCCTAAGTAATCTAAGTGAAATAATATATGTTACCATCAGATAGCAGTGAACTTACTGGACCCAGCACCACCTTTAACCCAAAAAGGTTTTATAAAGTTACATTGTAATAGTCTTCAAGACAAATTAAAACTTTAAAATACAAGTAAGGGTAACTTGTCTCCATCGATTGTTCAAATTCGAAACTTACATTTTTTTTCAAAACCATTCATGACTTCGAGAGTTAGCTTAAAGCAGCACTCCAGTGTTTTGTTTTGTTTTTTTTTTATCTCAGCACTGGAATGGTCCTTTAGATGAAATACATGCCTCCTTTATTTTAGTCACCCTTCAACATCTTCATATTTTTTCAGCGTCGGTCCAGTCGGTCTCTGGCGATTTGCAGCTCCACTGTTTCATTGGGTGCACCAAAGGTCATTCTTCAATACAAGTTTATGAGAGCTTTGTTCCGGCCTTGTTTTAGCTCTCCTAGACTTGTATTAAGAGCTTGTGTTGTAACTTCTGACTTCCGGACAGTCAGACGTTACAATCACATGACGGCACAGTGGAACATATTGATGCCTAAAAGAGGTGAAGACACAGAAGGGTGAGGATAAGACAAGGGGCTTAAATTTAAAGCACCACTCCAGCCCTGGAAAATAAAAAGCTGGTGTGGAGCTTTAAAGTGGTTGGCCACTACTTTTGTTTATTGATGGTCTATGCATATGGTATGCCATTAATATCTGACCAGTGGGGTGGGACATCTATCACCCATGCCAATTAGCTGTTATTGGTGCCAATCGAAAGTTCTCAGATCCTGCCAGAAGACAGTAGATCTGCCAAAACTATAATGGCTGCAGCCACATACCATAAATTCATCCCGGATTTATCTGAATAAGGGGTGGATCTATTGTAACCTGTTGTGGTCACTATAGAAATGACATAGTAGTGTGTCACGGCAGCATCTGAGAACTTCCTTCTATCACTGGCAACAGCTGATTGTTGGGGATGCCGGGTGTTGAACCTCAACTGATCAGATGTTGACAGTCTATCTTACAGTTAGGTTATAAATAAAAAATAATGGCCAACTCTTTTAAGTTAAATTACAAGTCCATCATCATATTTTATGGAATGAAGTGTTGCATTGACTCGTCCTAACTGTTCCATGTCTTCCCAACAAGATCACATCATTAACGGGAGCCTGTTAGAGTAGATACATGTTCAACGAACAGATGCTCAATGTACCCTTGGCATGACCAAAATGTCCAGTTTACTTTCTTCCAACAAATTTTCCATCTAGCTATTGCCAGAGCTGTCAATTAAGGAATAGGGGGATGGACATAGGTGACAAATAAGTAGATGGGAAAGTGCATTGAACCGTTTGGTTATGCCAAGGGTTCACTAAATGCCTGTGACTGGTTTGGACAGTAACAGTCATTTTGAGTTGTGGGACTCCATTTAACAAACCTACTAAAAATAACAAAATTGAAGGAAGTGACACAGCCAACCTAGTGATCTCAACTACAAACATTTCCACTGCATATTTAAAGTGGTAGTTCATCCCTTTTTCATTACTGGCCACATCGATATTATGATGAGAAACAAGGTTTCTCTCAAATACCTTGTGTTGCCAATAGTGTCTCTGAGCGGAGCGATTGCAGTCCACTCACCCATTCGTGGGACCCCAAGGGCTCTGTGACCTCTGATGTCCACTGATGTCACGTTAACTGAGGCGGGCTGCAGTCTTCTTGAGTGACTGGGCTGTGGACGGCATTTCACCACTCGTCACAGCCCAGCATCTCCCTGCTCTCTTCTTCACTTCAGAGTGACACTGGGCTGTGATGTGCTGGGAAACGCTGCCCACAGCCTAGTAACTCAGAGAGATTGGGGCCAGCCGCGGTGATGTCAGATCAACAGGAAGTTGATGTGACTTCACTGGATCCCAGAGGTCACGGAGCCCGGGGGTCATGAGAAGGGGATAAGCGGACAGCAATAGCGCCACTCCAGGCACTATTCGCAACACAATGCATTTGAGAGAAACCTTGTTTCCCAACATAATATCCATGTGGCCAGTAATGAAAAGGCACCTCTTTAGGCTTAGTGTAGTCAACTTTTCATGGAATCCATGAGAACTTTCAGGAGAAAAACAAAACCTTCGCGAAAACAAAACCCATTTTAAATATTTGGGGGGAGGGTAATTCTATTCTGTAATAAATCTACTCCTATTGCTACATTTTGCACAACATAAACTCAACAATACTCTGGGGAAAACAAATTAATTTCTATATTGTTCATGTGCCTGTACATCTACAGAAATGCCTGTTTAATGTTCTTAAAAGTCCAAACTAATGTGTTTTGTTTCCCACTGAATGGATAAAAATGCTCATTAATCATGAATATTTCAAGTCGCTATCAGTAGGTGGCAGACAGTCATTACCGACTAAAATACTTAACTTACGGATGTTTTCACGGAGCCTAAAAGAATATTTTAATTTCTTCTGACATAGCTGTTTTGTTTAAAGCTCTCTACAAACAATGCTGGTGGCCAAAAAAAATCAGACTTGTCAACACTTTCAAAAACGAAAACAGTTCCAAAACATATGTAAGAATGACGCCAATCAATGGCACTCGTTGGCTTGGCAGGAACGCAAGAGTCTCAACAAATATGCTTGGAAGGATGGATGCCATGGGTCAAAACAATTATGTATTTTGTTATTTGAATAGACTACATAGTGAGGTAGCATTTGTAGAAGCTGAAGCATCAATTGTCCATTGTTAGTAGAGGCTTCGAGCATGTCCAACATTTCCGCCATGCAGATTAGAGATCTCTTGGAACTCTGATGTAAGATGCTCTTGACTTCTCTAGAAGAGGACAGGGTAGATAAGGTAGGATAGGTTTACTTAAGACAGAGAAAGGTTGGAAAGTGCATAAAATATCTTTCTGGTAGAACAAATCTGAATGAAAGTACTCATTATAGGTGAAAGAATTTACAGGAGAGTCTATAGAGAAGAGAACTTTTGAAGATTTTCTCAGCCCTAGTTCTACATTTTAGTGATAGTTCAATATTCCAACTTTCAATTGAGGTTTCAACTAAAAAAAAATTCCTTATACAGTACATATATTGGCTCATTTTGAGGAGAACATGAGATGCCTTTTGACCACCGATGAATCAGTCATGCCATCTATTGACTGTCTCTTGATTCTGCCAAAGTTCAATGTAAAAAAGCAACAGTTATATTATTATTATTATTAATAATAATAATAATAATAATAATTAATATAGCGTCATTTATTCCATGGCGCTTTACAAGTGAAAAGGGTATACAGAAAATACTAGTACAACAATCATGAACAATACAAAAACAGACTGGTACAGGAGGAAAGAGGACCCTGCTTGTGAGGGCTACCAGTCTACAGGAGGAGAGATGACCCTGCCCACAAGGGTTTACAGTCTAAAGGAGGAGAGAGGACCCTGCCCAATAGGACTCAAAGTCTACAGGAGGAAATAAGACCCTGCTCACGAGGGCTCACAGTTTACAGGAGGAGAGAGGACCCTGCCCACAAGAACTCACAGTCTACAAGAGGACAGGTGACCCTGCCCATGAGGGCTCACAGTCCACAGAAGGAGAGGGGACCCTGCCTGTGAGGACTCACAGTCTGTAGAAGGAGAGAGGACCCTGCCCACAAGAGCTCACAGTCTACAGGAGTAGAGAGGACCCTGCCCGCGAGGGCTCACAGTCCACAGAAGGAGAGAGGACCCTGCCTATGAGGACCCACAGTCTGCAGAAGGAGAGAGGACCCTGCCTGCGAGGGCTCACAGTCTACAGGGGATGGGTGAGGGTACAGTAGGTGAGGACAGAGCTGGTTGCGCAGTGGTATACTGGTCTGAGCTTTATTGTAGGTTGTAGGCTTGTTGGAAGAGCTGCGTCTTCAGGTTACTTTTAAAGCTTTCCATGGTAGGTGAGAGTCTGATATTCTGGGGTAGGGTATTCCAGAGTATGGGGGAGGCACAGGAGAAATCTTGTATGCGTTTGTGGGAAGAGGAGATAAGAGAGGAGTAGAGAAGGAGATCTTGTGAGGATCGGTGATTGTGTGCAGATAAGTACCGGGAGACTAAGACACAGATGTAAAGAGGAGACAGGTTGTGGATGGCTTTGTATGTCATGGTTAGGGTTTTGAACTGGAGTCTTTGGGCAATGGGAAGCCAGTTAAGAAGTGGCGTGGCCTGGGAATAATGAGAGGAGAGATTGATTAATCAGGCCACATGTATGATGTCAAAAAGTCACGTAAATGTCTCATATTCCACCAGTTGGATCATGGTTTCTCTGAGATTGATTAGCAGGCAAACAATGGAAAATGGTTACGAAAGAAACAATGAGAAGGGGAGAATGTGAGAAAGGTGGAGAACGGGAGATTGGTAGAGAGGGAGAGGCGCGGGTTCTTTATTGTTGACATGTTTTTGTACTTTCCATTTCTTTCAGTTGCTCTTCAGTTATTCTGTGACCTGAAGATAAAGAGATGATCCATAATACAGGCCTTGAAAGGAAGGAGATAGATTTATTATGTGTTTGAACTGAATAGGAAACAAATTTTCTCGCTGTTCAGCTGTCAGGCGACTCAGGTGCTGAGAGGAAGCTGTTAGAAGGGAAAAAAGTCAAAGAGACGGTGCTGGAAAAATATGACAATGCCAAACTAGGGGAAAGTAGAAGGAAGGACATCGTTTTCTGCATATCTGAATACAACAGGAGGAAATCAAGTTGTAAAAAATACATTACTACAGCCAGCAGTAGGGTTTTATATGAATATTTTATTACATTGTTATCAGAAAGGGAAAAGAACAAGTGTGTGCATCAATCAGAGATGTCTCACCACTGTGTATCCGATAGTTGCGCCTACCGTAGACACACATGCTAGGTTTTAGGATTTCACCATAAAGGATTCCCAATACATAAGTGCACTAAGGGTAAAAGAACGATGTCTAATTCAAGCAAGAAGTGTCAAATTTACTGTACAATGATATGAATTTGGCTCATCTACTAAGATTACTTTGCCTATTATTTAGCATTAGTAAAATAATGTAAACCGAAATGGTTTTTATGATAAAAATGTTGATACTGACCACAACCGTTCCAAACATCATGTCTACATAGTTACATAGGTTAAAATAGACTTAGGTCCATCAAGCTCAACCTTTCTCCACCAGTTATACATTCTCTATCACTAGATTATTTATCAACAATAATGCCATAGCTTGTGAGAAAAGCTTCTGACTACCTCTTGTCAAGTAAATTTCCATTTAATGTATATATAGCAATAGGATTACACTGGACTAGGTGCATTAGGCCGGATACTGTAAACTGACAAGCAAAAGAGTAACACTGTTTTGAACTTTTTACTTTCCGGCTCCATATCTGAACATCCACTACAGCTTTCAATGTGAGACGGCCTTCATTTTATAGACAATCATCTTGGCTATCTCATACATAAATGTGACTTGCAACTATTTAGCATATTGTTGTCATGTCACTGCATTGTTACTGTTTTGCTGCTTAAAAATCTAAATTATTTGTTTTTATTATTTTGTTAGTACTTTGTAAATCCAGCTTTGGCTTTCACCACTGCCTGAATTTGTCTGGGAATGCATTTGATCAGATTCAAGCATGTCTCAACGAAGTAACTCGCCTTGTAGGATACTCACCTATAGCTATGCATTGAGACCACCATCGATCCTGGTCAAGTATCCAACACCTTTAGATGGGAAGTACCCCCATATCATCTGGTTTCCTCCACTGAACTAGACAGTTCCTTCAATTTCTATGATAGTTCCTTTTTCCCTTGAGTCTTCCAGACCCATTTTCACCCATCAAAGCTGTCTATTGACTTTTGTTTCATTGCTCCAAATCACCTGTATCCAATCTTCTATTGTACACTTTTTGTACTTTTTTGCAAACTTGTCGACGCTTCTTATGATGATATTTAATTTGAGGCTTCTTCACCTTTTTTCGGGCCACCATTACAGACTTGTGTAACGTGCGTCGCTCGGTGCTTGCATGGATGTCAGTGGACTCACTATTATGAAGCATATGAGCTGCCTCCACTGCCGTATTTGTCGCACCAGAACTGATAGACCTTGTGATGATCCGACTTGTTGACTCTGATAATTTGTGTGGACATCCACATCTTGGTTTTTCCATGGATGGACGGCTTCATTTCATATTCTTCCATCTGTCATGGCATCAGATGATGCAGTTTGGCAATTTTCTTGGCCAAGAGACTGCTATCGATGAGTTGGACACTACGGCTTCTATCTTCTTGAGAAATCTTCCTCGTGACTGCTCCTTGACTTTAATCGGTGACCTTTCACTTGGGAATCAAGTAAATAACACACTGAGCTATTAGGGAATGTGAGAACAGGTTGTAATTTGTAGTATACGGCAAGAAAAAGATTTTTCAAACACCAGGAGCAAAACAGTAACAATGTGGTGACATGACAAGAATCAGGATAACTAATCATATGCTAAATAGATGCAAGTCAAATTTATGTATAAGATAGCCAAGATGATTGTCTATAAAATGAAGGTTGTCTCACACTCAAAGCTGTAGTGGATGGTGAGATATGGAGCCTGAAAGTCAAAAGTTCAAAACATTGTTACCCTTTACCTCGCCAGTGTACATCCTCCCCCTATTCAAAACAATTGGGGCAGTACAAGGCTACTATGCAATTGATGGCGCTGTGCTGGCAGCTCTGCCACTCAGCACATCCAACAGCTGCCGGCACCGGAAACAGCTCATCAACGGGGATGCCGGGTGTTGCACCGTCACCGATCAGAAATTGAAGACTAAGGATAGGCTATAAATGTAAAAGTCTTGAACAGCCCCTTTAAGATTTTCATTAAAACAGTTCCCAGCAGGTTTACCCATCAAATTGGGTCCTCAAGGTTTCATAGCCCCAGGTCAATTTCTAAGTACAAACATGAATTTCAGCAACAATAACATGCAACCTGAAATCGAGACATCATCGTGAGACTCCGTCCTTGGCATGTACAAATTAGATATCTACTCATACCACATAATACTTTAAAACCTTTCCTAAATTCTGAGGGTCACAGGTGATAGACCCTTTCCATTTCTGTCGATTGGCCATCATTTCTTTCTATACTTCCCTTGTAAACTTTTTCCCTGCTTCAGCGAAGGCAATGGATACATAAACATGGTAGAACCCAAACTCATTTTGCTTCGTTCTGCATGATCAGCCACCTGAATAAATGTATGTAAATTGATTAGCAAGATGGCTCATATTTTACACAGCCAAGAGGAATATATTCTTTACATTTACAAGAATATTATAGTGAAAAGGCAAGCAGATTATCTAAATGTAGGAATGAAAGGATTGAATTTTAGAAGAAAAAAGTAATTCAAAGAATATATTTTAATATGTCGCTCGGCACATAACTAGAATACGACATGTCCTATATCGAGTGAAACCCAGACGCTGGTGAGAAGACATGTACTATAGATTGTATACGGGAAGAATTTCCAACTTGACTTTTTACGTTTTCTGGATGTGGTATCATAAAATCACAGACAAACAATATTTTTATCATATACATTGGAAAACCATAATATATCATGATGATTATAGGCGATCCATGTCGACGGCCCATAAACCTGATATGAAGACACCAGCTGCATTCACTGTAAAATAATAAACACAGTCATGATAATATATGATATATATGTACATATATACAGTATATATATATATATATATATATAAATATATATATATATATATATACACATATATACAGTACATATATATATATATATATATACATATATATATATATACATATATATATATGTACAGTTAGGTCCAGAAATATTTGGACAGTGACACAATTTTCGCGAGTTGGGCTCTGCATGCCACCACATTGGATTTGAAATGAAACCTCTACAGCAGAATTCAAGTGCAGATTGTAACGTTTAATTTGAAGGTTTGAACAAAAATATCTGATAGAAATTGTAGGAATTGTACACATTTCTTTACAAACACTCCACATTTTAGGAGGTCAAAAGTAATTGGACAAATAAACCAAACCCAAGCAAAATATTTTTATTTTCAATATTTTGTTGCGAATCCTTTGGAGGCAATCACTGCCTTAAGTCTGGAACCCATGGACATCACCAAATGCTGGGTTTCCTCCTTCTTAATGCTTTGCCAGGCCTTTACAGCCGCAGCCTTCAGGTCTTGCTTGTTTGTGGGTCTTTCCGTCTTAAGTCTGGATTTGAGCAAGTGAAATGCATGCTCAATTGGGTTAAGATCTGGTGATTGACTTGGCCATTGCAGAATGTTCCACTTTTTTGCACTCATGAACTCCTGGGTAGCTTTGGCTGTATGCTTGGGGTCATTGTCCATCTGTACTATGAAGCGCCGTCCGATCAACTTTGCGGCATTTGGCTGAATCTGGGCTGAAAGTATATCCCGGTACACTTCAGAATTCATCCGGCTACTCTTGTCTGCTGTTATGTCATCAATAAACACAAGTGACCCAGTGCCATTGAAAGCCATGCATGCCCATGCCATCACGTTGCCTCCACCATGTTTTACAGAGGATGTGGTGTGCCTTGGATCATGTGCCGTTCCCTTTCTTCTCCAAACTTTTTTCTTCCCATCATTCTGGTACAGGTTAATCTTTGTCTCATCTGTCCATAGAATACTTTTCCAGAACTGAGCTGGCTTCATGAGGTGTTTTTCAGCAAATTTAACTCTGGCCTGTCTATTTTTGGAATTGATGAATGGTTTGCATCTAGATGTGAACCCTTTGTATTTACTTTCATGGAGTCTTCTCTTTACTGTTAACTTAGAGACAGATACACCTACTTCACTGAGAGTGTTCTGGACTTCAGTTGATGTTGTGAACAGGTTCTTCTTCACCAAAGAAAGTATGCGGCGATCATCCACCACTGTTGTCATCCGTGGACGCCCAGGCCTTTTTGAGTTCCCAAGCTCACCAGTCAATTCCTTTTTTCTCAGAATGTACCCGACTGTTGATTTTGCTACTCCAAGCATGTCTGCTATCTCTCTGATGGATTTTTTCTTTTTTTCAGCCTCAGGATGTTCTGCTTCACCTCAATTGAGAGTTCCTTAGACCGCATGTTGTCTGGTCACAGCAACAGCTTCCAAATGCAAAACCACACACCTGTAATAAACCCCAGACCTTTTAACTACTTCATTGATTACAGGTTAACGAGGGAGACGCCTTCAGAGTTAATTGCAGCCCTTAGAGTCCCTTGTCCAATTACTTTTGGTCCCTTGAAAAAGAGGAGGCTATGCATTACAGAGCTATGATTCCTAAACCCTTTCTCCGATTTGGATGTGAAAACTCTCATATTGCAGCTGGGAGTGTGCACTTTCAGCCCATATTATATATATAATTGTATTTCTGAACATGTTTTTGTAAACAGCTAAAATAACAAAACTTGTGTCACTGTCCAAATATTTCTGGACCTAACTGTATACTACTTTATATTTACGTTGTGTATCTCCACTTGAGTCTCTACCTTCGTACATAGCCTGCCTATAACTTTCCCAAACATTAAAATGATTGTTCCATAAATAACATATTTTCTTTATCCATTGGATAGTGGATAATTGTATTATTGTTTATGGTCTGCCAACAGGACCTTTTTCATCAATCGTGAAAAAGGGTGAACTTAACATCTCCTGTGTGAGTGGTGAAGTAAAGAGCATGTGCCACTATTTACTGTCCATTAACCCCTTAATCCCTTCATCACTGGCCAATTTTTTGTTTTCCATTTTTTTTTTTCGCTCCCCTTCTTCCGAGAGCTGTAATTTTTTTTATTTGTCCATCAATCTTGCCGTATGATGGCTTGTTTATTGCGGAATGAGTTGTACTTTTAAATGAAACCATAAGTTTTACCATATAGTGTACTGGAAAACAGCAAAAAAATCCAAATGCAGAAAAATTGCAAAAACATTTTGAGATATTTTATTCACCGTGTTCAATATATGCTAAAAGTGATGTGTTTGTGTGATGCAAGTCGGTACGAGTTTGTACACACCAAACATGTATAGGTGTACTGTTATCTAAGGGGCTAAAAAAGATCAGAAATTTGTCCAAAAAAAGTGGCACACGTTTTGCGCCATTTTCAGCAACACGCAGCGCTCCCATTTTTCGGGATCTGTGGCTCAGTGATGGCTTATTTTTTGCATCTTGGGTTGACATTTTTAATGGTTCTATTATTGCACAGATGCTAGGTTTTGATCGCCTGTTATTGCATTTTGCGCAAAATTTATGATGACCAAAAAACGTAATTTTGGAGTTTGGAAATTTTTTGCCGCTACACCATTTACCAATCAGATTAATTAATTTTATATTTTGATAGATCAGGCATTTCTGAATGCGGCAATACCAAATGTGTGTATATTTTTTATTATTTTTTATTTTTTTTTTAACCCTTTAATTGTCAACTGGGCGAATGGGGGGTGATTTGAACTTTTAGGATTTTTTTTGTTTTTTTACATTTTTAAAACTTTTTTAATTTTTTTTATTTTAATAGTCCCCCTAGGGGACTATAACAATGAGCAGTCTGATCGCTCATTCTTTTGTTGATCACAACTACATAGCTGTTAACACCAGAAATGATAATCTCCTGTCTCACACAGCACTCGGGTGGAAATAGGAAGGGAGCCATAATAGCTACAGGAGTCTTGACATGACCCTGTGCTACCAAGACAGTCATCGGATCCACATGATCACGTCACGTGACTTCCGATGGTGGCCGGTGAGTAAAGTGTAAGGTTGTGTGCGCACGTTACATTTTTTCCTGCGTTTTGGCTGCGTTTAAAACTGCACTGTGTCATTGACGAAATGCATGCATTGTGCTTCCCCAGCAAAGTCTATGAGAAGTCAGCAAATTCCATGCGCACATTAATTTTTTTTTAAGCAGCCGTTTTCGATGCCAAATATTTGACAAAATCGTTGCGTAAAATAAAAACAGCTTGTCACTTCTTCAGTGCGTTTTGGTTGCATTTTCCACCCACTCTCTCTCTCTGTCGGTTGGTCTCTCTCTCTCTGTCGGTCGGTCTTTCCCTCTCTCATACTCACTGATCACCGATCACTGGCGTGGCGCTGCACAGTTGTCACACTGCGGCAGCTTCTCCTGCTTCCGAAAGTGCCAGCCGCTCATTATTCCATCTCATATTCACTGATTCCCCCGCCCACCGGCGCCTATGATTGGTTGCATTCAGACAAGCCCTGACACTGAGTGACAGTTGTCTCACTGCAACCAATCACAGCCGCCAGTGGGTGGGTCTATATCGTGCAGTAAAATAAATAATAAAAAAAACGACGTGTGGTCCTCTCCAATTTTGATACAAGCCAAGGTAAAGCCACACGGCTAAAGGCTGGTATTCTCAGGATGGGGAGACCCACGTTATGGGGAACCCCCCAGCCTAAAAATATCAGCCAGCAGCCGCCTGGAATTTCCGCATCCATTAGATATGACAGTGCCGGGACTCTACCCGGCTCATCCCGAATTGCCCTGGTGCATTGGCAATCAGGGTAATAAGGAGTTAATGAGTTAATAAGGAGGTAATAAGGAGTTAATGGCAGCTCATAGCTAGGTTAATCATGGCAGGAGACACCTTCCATGATTAACCTGTAAGTTAAAGGAAATAAACACATGCACCCAACAAATCCTTTATTTGGAATAAAAGACAAAAAAACCACCCTCTTTTACCATTTTATTAATCCCCAAACACCCTTCCAGGTCCGACGTAATCCACATGAGGTCCCACAATGCTTTTAGCTCTGCTACATCGGAAGCTGACAGTGAGCGGCCACAAACCACGACCGCTCTCTGTCAGCTCCACGGAGCAACTGAAGTGAGTCTCGCTATCAGCAGTGACGTCACTCAGGTTACCCATGGCCACAGCTGGATCCTCAAACTGTGACACGAAGTCGCCTGTGTGACTGAAGTGAGCCGCACGATCAGCGGTGCCCTCACTCAGGTAATTTGCGGGTCTCGGGTGGAGGACTCCAGCTGGCCGCGGGTCACCTGATTGACAGCACAGCTAATCACGCGGCTCACGTCAGTCACTCAGGGGATTTGCGGTCCCCGGTGAGTCCTTCATCGGTGACCGCAAATCAGGCCACAGGACATAGACAGCTGCGCAATGACAATTAAGTCGGGTTAAGTTCATCCGAGTTCATTCTCATCACGCGGCTCTGTCTCTTAGCCAGCCATGCTCTATGGGGATGTAGCAGAGCCGAGTGAGACCACACTGTCAAAAAGCCATCCAAAATGCATTCAAAACGCATTAAAAATTCATCCAAAATGCATGTGTTTTGGATGTTTTTTTTTTCTGTCAAACGCAGTGTTGACAGTTGTCAAAACACTGCAGTTTGTCAAGTCAGAATGCAGCGTGCGCATATAGCCTTACTGCAATCGCCATTAAAATGGTGCTGTCACATTTTGGCAGTGCCATTTAACGGGTTAACAGATACGGGTGGAATGTGATTACACTTGTGCCTGCGAGGCACCCATGTCAGCTGTACAAATCAGCTGACATGTGCGCAGATCCCCCCGGCTGCTCACGGCAGCCAGTGGGGAATTAACACTATGATCGCTGGGACGAAATTTTACTGCCCGCGGTCGTTAAGGGGTTAATGCAAAATTCAGTCATTTTTTTGCTTGCCCATGTGCGGAGAGAGCTCAGGAGCTGATTTCTGCAAATTTTTAACGAATATTGCCGACAAAGTATTCAGTAAGCCGAGTCCAAATGAACCGGCCAAGAACAATAGAACACATGAAAATAAAAAAGGGGAGGGAATAGAAACAAAGGGAGGTGCTAGAGGCAGAGGGAGGAGCTAGAGGCAGAGGGAGGAGCTAGAGGCAGAGGAAGGTGCTAGAGGCAGAGGGAAGAGCTAGAGGCAGAGGGAGGACATAAAGGCAGAGAGAGGAGCTAGAGGCAGAGGAAGGTGCTAGAGGCAGAGGGAAGAGCTAGAGGCAGAGGAAGAGGCTAGAAGCAGAGGGAAAAGCTAGAGGCAGAGGAAGGGGCTAGAGGCAGAGGAAAGGGCTAGAGGCAGAGGAAGGAGCTAGAGGCAGAGGGAGGAGCTAGAGCTAGAGGCAGAGAAAGGTGCTAGAAGCATAGGGAGGAGCTAGAGGCAGAGGGAGGAGCTAGAGGCAGAGGAAGGGGCTAGAGACAGAGGAAGGGGCTAGAGGCAGAGGGAAGAGCTAGAGGCAAAGGAAGGGGCTAGAGGCAGAGGAAGGGGCTAGAGGCAGAGGGAAGAGCTAGAGGCAAAGAAAGGGGCTAGAGGCAAAGGAAGGGGCTAGAGGCAGAGGAAGGGGCTAGAACCAGAGGGAGGAGCTAGAGGCAGAGGCAGAAGCTAGAGGCAAAGGAAGGGGCTAGAAGCAGTGGAAGGGACTAGAGTAAGAAATCCAACCCCTCTCTCTTTTTTCAATCTACATAGAATCTTATCAGCACCAACTGCCATCGTATGTAAGTAATCTGCATTCCTATTTTACCTGTGAATTGAGAATTTTAAGAATGACTGCTCAGTGCTGCAGGAGAAAGAAGCAGATTTGTCTGATGCGATATATTACAAAGTTTCTTATTTTCATGTGTACTATTGATTTATGAAATAAAAATTAAAACGACCAGGAATGGCTGGAGCACAATGGGAAGATCAGCAGCAGCAGCTGGCACTTCAATATTGCAGAATGAAGAGGAAGTCGTATTGATGCAGGAATATGAAGTGTTTGTTAAAGTGCTCTTACTATGCCCAGGTCATTAATTTCTAGATTAAACAGTAATTCAATTACAGGAAAACTACTTGAATCCTTCCTAATAGAGATAACCAACAATGTACAGGCTGCAGAATTATCACTGGCAATTAGGATCACTGCTGAAGGCCGTTAGCTGCACACATACATCATTAGGTGATTTGAGGAGACGGAAAACAACACATGAAAAATACAGGTTTAGGATCTATGAAAGAGTCTCAAGACTAAAGGCCACTTTACACGCAGCGACATTGCTAACGTGATGTCGTTGGGGTCACGGAATTCATGCCGCACATCCGGCCTTGTTAGCTATGTCGTTGCGTGTGAAACATACGAACGACCACTAACGATCAAAATTACTTACCATATCGTTGATCGTTGACACGTCGTTCTAATATCAAATATCGTTGCTGCTGCAGGACGCAGGTTGTTCGTCGTTCCTGAGACAGCTATGTGTGACACCGCAGGAACAAGGAACAACATCGTACCTGCGGCCACCGGCAATGAGGAAGGAAGGAGGTGGGCCGCTCATCTCCGCCCCTCCACTTCTATTGGTCGGCCGCTTAGTGACGCCGCTGTGACGCTGAACGAACCTCCCCCTTAGAAAGGAGGCGGTTCGCTGCCCACAGCGACGTCGCTAGGCAGGTAAGTACGTGTGACGGGTCCTAGCAATGTTGTGTGCCACGGGCAGCGATTTGCCCGTGACGCACAACCGTCGAGGGCGGGTGCTTTAACCAGCGACATCGGTAGTGATGTTGCTGTGTGTAAAGTCGACTTAAGGATGTGGATTTGACTGGATAAAACCTCAAAGGCTAATTGGCTTTCCCCCCTTGTTACAAGCACTGAGGTCAGGGGAGCAGAGATATTGTATGATGTGATGTTTCTTGAGGTCTTCACACTGGAGATAGGCAGGTGCTCACTATTTTCAAGGTTTTGCTCAGTTTGTAGAGATAAGTAAACCCAAAAGTACAGTTCGGGGTTCATACCATACACAGACTTTATAAAACAAATCAGTGTTTGAGTTTTGTCGCTTTCCGTATGCTAACTTCTCAAGTGAGCATGCTCGGCCCACTGCCGGCTGCTTGCAGTCTCTGAATGGCTCTCACTATCCCCAAAAAAAACAACAACAAAAAATCTGCCGCCCCAGAAGTGATCTGTTTATGGCTGGCTGCATGTAGGGGGAGACCAGGACTGCCCAATCAGTGACTTCCTTTGGGGTTCACGTAAAGTCCTGGTCCCAAACCAAACTTTATCTAAAGTCTGGATGAACCGACTGACCCGAACTTCCATGGACCCGCTCATCCCTAAAGAAGAGTCCTCTGCTCACGACTGTCATCCCTTGGCCAAAGTGGAGACGGTTGCAAAGTGTCTCCTGCTTTCACTGTTTATTTCGCCTTTGGGGGCAATACAAGGGATGTGAATGCTTACTGACAGGTTTTCCTACAAATTACATCTATTGCTTGATTGCTTCGGCTCTCAGTAGAGGGATCACTAGTGATCAGTTTATTATCAGGAGACCCTTGTCTTTTAGTGATTATGCAAAGCAAAGGCACCGAGTGGCTGTTTTATGAGTTTTAGAAAAAATTCAAAAGTTATCATTTGATCAGGATCTGGTCAACAAATATCAGGATTCTGGTATTGAGCTAATGAGATATGGGCTTTGAGCAAGGGGGCCAGCACTGAAGAGCCTCATCCCTGCTTTGCATCTGACTCCTTTACCCACCATTGGCTGTATGTAAGCAGTAGATGTCAAGAGGTTTTGTAAAGCACTAGCTCAAGCACTGACTCGCTCTGTCCCCTTTGGGTGCTGTTTTGCACACCATTAACTTCTGCGATTAGAACTATCTCTGATTGTAGCAGTTTAATCTCTTTGATGTCAAGGGGATATCTAAGGAGATAGATGGTGAGGGATTGTCTGTCACTCCCATTGGGACCTGCAACATGATTGTAGGAACCCATTTGGTTGTTTAAAGGGGTTGTCCACTACTTTTTTCATTGATGGCCTATTCTTAGGCTAGATCTTCAATGTCTAATTCGCCAGGGTCCGACACCCCGTACCCCCGCCGATCAGCTGTTTCTGTGTCTGCGGCTGCAGCAGGTGTGACGCCCTGGCCTATCAGGTCATCACAGGGTATTGTGCAATCTGCCCTTCTGTGCAATATCCACCTCCTCCTTATGGGTCCCCAACCCTATGGTGTTGCCAAATCCAGCTAATCAAAATACTATGAACACTCTGCACCACACCCACCAGACACACTAGTGAACGGCCTGAGTGGAATAGGGTCGCCCACTTGGGGGGTTGGTTAAGGGGAGGTCAGGAGTGTCAGGAGTAGGCCAGTGTAGTATTGGAAGTGAAGGAGAGAGGAGGTCAGGAGCTGGGCTCCTTGGAAGTACTAGGTAGCAGACGTTGGTCTGGGCCTTGTAGGAGCTGGACCCCCGGTCACAAGGGATTGTGACAAGGGGCATGGTATTGTTGTGGAGGACAGCCGGCGGCCTTGTACCATCACCGGGCTGGGACCAGGGCACGACTGGGTACCTGGACCCTAGGTCAGGGAGTAGCTTCAACCTGACAATTCACCCAAGAATGAAGCCTTCAAGATCCGCTCTCCACCTGCTCCAAAATCGGGGTACTAGCGCAACGAGGGGGGATAGAACTTTCCACAAAAAACGGTCCAGGAAATCCCAAGCGTGAACCCTGAGAGCAAGCTCCCTCAGTTAGCCACACTGGGGAGCGGGTCCCGAGTAGTTTCAAGCTATAGGGGCCAACTAAGAAGAGAACAAGGTGCCAAGGGAAAGGTCACAGATCAGCAGGCAACACCAGCAGAAACGAGACCCAAACGTACTCCCCCTCAGCGGCAGCGATGTCCAGAACTTTGGTTTACTAGGTTGTCGGTGTCAGCATTATTGGACTGAGTGAGTACGCAAGTGACCCTTACCTCCCCAATGGCACATCCCTGTCACTATCACCGAGTCCCGGGGCATTGCCCCTTACCCGTGGAGGGGTTAAACACCAGGCTTCCCACTCCATCGCCACCGGGTACTCCCCAGCTGCAACGGTGGTACTCCACCTTACCACACACCACGGGTGGCGTCACGAACTGTCAATACACCATCCCCTATAAATACCCCCTTAATTCGAGTGGCCGCGAATCTGGATCCGAGCAGCCCGGCTGCTGACATGGGGGAGGCACACAGGCAGCGGGAAATGCTCAGTTTTAGCACTGCTCTGTCTTTTGATAGTGGCCAAATCTGGGTGCTGCACATTTGCCTACTATTGATTAGAATTGAAGGTGGATGTGCAATACCCGGCTATTGGTGCTATCAGAAAATGGAGCAGCACCGGGACTGAGCATTTTTGGCTGCCTATTGCCACTACCAGGACCGAGAACAGTTGATTGGTGAGGGGAAAGAATGATGGACCCCAGCCGATCAGACATTGATGACCTATTCTAAGGATAGGCCATCAATGTAAAAGTAGTGGACAACCTCTTTAATGGCACCTAGAGGATGCTTACAGTCTGGAACTTACTTATGAATCTTGGGTTCACCTGTTAAAACACATAACAGTAATGCATGTGGGAATGATGGTGTCTGTGCAGGATGTCAGCTGGAGGAGCAGATCACATAGAGGAATGACCTGTCAATCACTGTCAGCAATCCAGCAGGGGGATAAGACAGAGTGGGAGGGGACTGAGGTCTATAAGCTCATTTGCAGTAGCGAGCTCATTTGCATAAAATGTCACTGATGGACACCGGAGACACAGACTTATAATAAAATGGTGTGGAAGTAATCATCATTAGAGGCACTTAACTGTGATGACATTACTTTATGGTCAAAAATCTGCTGACAGGTTCCCTTTAAATTGGAAGTCTTTAGAGTCTATGCTGCAGATGTATCAGAAATGTGCCACTGATGAGCTGCGAGGTGTCAATGTGTAATACCGGTGAAGCGCCATCTGATGGCAGACAGTTTCACTGCAATGCATTTCATGCAATTTTACTAATTGTGATTATCACACTAGCAGAGATTGCTGACAGATGTTATTTGCGTGGGTTTCCTCCAGGTTCTCCTGATTCATCTTACTACTCTAAAGATATAAATTTATCTAAATAAACCCTTAAAACATCATTTTATTGGTAAGCTTAAAACATCAAAAATACACACAATATAGAACCTAAAGTGCACAGGTGGAGAAGGGAGGAGGGTAAAGGATAAAACCCTAAAAATAAACCTCCCTCCTGTCCACTACCTCACGCGGGGGTTGGCACCCTAAAGACACGGTATGGTGCCCCCACTCACCGTCGGCTATCCTTGGCCTGCCCTAAGTCACCCTACCGGCAGGTATGAAAAGGTGCTCAAAAACTAATAAAGTGCAAGAGTGCGGATAGCCAGTGAGGTATAAAAAGAGGATCATGTATATCAAATTGCCTCGTGCCCAAGTTGCCTCACATTAATGGATAGGTGAGGTGGGTATGGCTATTAACAGAGGTTAGGCGGGAGTACGTCAAAAAGAGGGGACCCTAATAACTGTCTCCTGACCACTCCCTACCTCAAGCGGGGGTCTGCACCCTAGACACACGATAACAATATGGCGCCCCCACACCACGATGGCTACCCCTAAATGAGTCCCTATTGCACCCTGTCAGATAATACATATACATATATAAGGTGCCTGTGCTGTGAACCTAAAGTGCATAGTGATAAATGTATAACAATAAAAGGGCACCTATACTGGGATGCAATGATAATTTACAGCAGCATTTAGATCAGAAAGTGCCTGTGCTTAATCAGAATGCAGGGTACTGAGAATAGGGTGTACTCATCACTGATACATGATCCAATTGTCGCCTCTGGTTGCCTCAACGCGTTTCTCCCTCCAGGGTCATCAGGAGGCCTGATAATCAGCGTGACAGACAGATGTCAAGATGAGCAGATAAGGAAAGGGGCCTGATGCCAGCAGCTCCCTTTTAAACTGAACCAGACACCTCTGAACCCACCCCCTCCAGTCCCACCCCTCGACCCACACCCCTCCCCCAGAGAAATTTGTTTCTTCAAACCTTCCCTTCACTTTAATATATTGTTTAATATGGCCAGTTTTCTGTCAGGACCAATAAACAGTGATTCTTGGGTGGAGGACGCAAATCAAGCGTTCTGCACAAAAGAAACCCCGGACGGTGGTGTAGGTATTACCTCATTGAGAACCAAATTTAATGATCAATGATCTATACCTTTCCTATAAAGAGTACACTAAGTCTTGGTGGGAAATTAAAGCGCTTGAAAATTATCTAAAAAATAAAATTGTCCCAAAGGGCCTCAGGATAAATATTCGTCCATCTCCCCGTACCTCAAGTCCTAAACTCCTTGAGGCCTGGCAAAAGGAGTCGGTCGAATCTTCACTTAAACTAATGACCATCCTCCTACAGTAGGAAAAAGCTCTTTTAGAACAGGCTACGGTCAAATTGAATACAGAGATTGAAAACATACTTAAACATAAATCGGATCCTGATTTTAATAAACGTGAAAGTACCCTGCAGACTTCAGTTGAGAAGTACCAGGGATATTTGAAGGAGAGAAAACATCTGCAGTTTCAGAGGGATCTAAGGGAATTCAATACAAATCAGGCTTATAACTTTGCCAGTCCAACTCATAGGGAGACGGACGTCTCCTCATCAGACTTAGAATACTCGTATACAGAAAAAACAGGAGCTGAGGGCTGGAGTAATAAAAGGGGGCAGTACAATAAGAGATGTCGGGGAAAAAAGACGTACTCAGGGAAGGGACCGGGAAACACAAGATCCTATGGACAGGAATCAAATTTCTCCTCATCCTCAGCTTCATCCAGTGTATCCAAGGCACCCTCTTTTTTAGAACAAGGGATATCCAGGGTCTACCAATTGAGGAGTCGGGTGAACTAGTTTCTAGTGATGTAGCACAGGGTGGACTCAATAAAAATCAAATCATTAATTTATCCAGTTGTTCATTCAATGAGAAACAATATGATGTCTTGAAAAAGGGCCTTTCGTTTGTCCCCACAAATGACTTCAACTGCTTCCACTGGGTAAAAGATCTACAGCTCTTTGGAAGGAAGTTGAAGTGGAGGAAGTTCTTTTTGAACAATGATAGGGAGGATTGCAAACGGATGGGGCTGACAGAGGAAGATCTAGAGGGCTACCAATTGTTAATGGGGCTTCTGCAAGAGCAGAGTACCACCACAGAAAATGGTTTTGGTCCGTTTAACAGACTCAGGGGAAAAAGCAAGAAAATGCCTCCACAAGGAGATACCACAAATATAGATATCTTTCTGGAATTGGTGGAAAGGGATCTAAAAAGGATCCCACGTAAAGAGGGAAACAATTCAGAGAGTAATCTTTCTAATGAGGAACAGTTAGTACTAGAGGAATTGGAGAGAAATGATTACCTCGTACTGAAACCGTCTGATAAGGGTGGAAATCTCGTGATTATGGACCATGAAAAATACTTGGGGATGTGTCAGCACATTTTGGGAGACAAAAACACCTATGCGGTTCTCCCCTCTAATCCCATGAAAGATTTTGAGTCAGCCCTTATGGTGATCCTTGAGGAGGCCAGGGAAGGTGGTTTACTGTCGAACAGTGAGTTTGATTTTTTGAAGCCTGCTTCCCCGATGTTAACTACCTTTTATGCCTTGCCCAAGGTCCATAAGGGTCTTGATGTCCTTAAGGGACGTCCTATAATATCCGGGGTCGATTCATATATACAAAATAGTGGTATCTATATTGATGAGATCCTCCGTCCATTCGTCACCTCACTTCCCTCCTATACAAGGGACACTGCAGACCTTTTGGGCAAAATTGATGGCATTGTCATAGGGGAGGACGTACTCTTGGCCTCCATCGATGTGGAGGCACTATACAGCAACATACCACATGATTTGGGGCTTAGAGCTGTTGAGTACTATCTAAACACCAGAAACATTGAATGCTCCAATCATACTCGGTTCCTTCTGAGTCTTCTTAAATTTTTGTTATATCATAATGTCTTTAAGTTCGACGGTAAGTACTTCCACCAGCTCAGGGGGACAGCTATGGGGAGCCCTTGTGCTTCCTCTTATGCTAATCTCTTCCTGGGCTGGTGGGAAGAAACCGTCGTATTTACTGATGAGGACCATTGGTGGCAGACACATATTATTATTATTATTATTATTATTATTTATTATTATAGCGCCATTTATTCCATGGCGCTTTACAAGTGAAAGAGGGTATACGTACAACAATCATTAACAGTACAAGACAGACTGGTATAGGAGGAGAGAGGACCCTGCCCGCGAGGGCTCACAGTCTACAGGGAATGGGTGATGGTACAATAGGTGAGGACAGAGCTGGTTGCGCAGTGGTCTACTGGGCTGAGGGCTATTGTAGGTTGTAGGCTTGTTGGAAGAGGTGGGTCTTGAGGTTCCTCTTGAAGCTTTCCACGGTAGTGGAGAGTCTGATGTGCTGAGGTAGAGCGTTCCAGAGTATGGGGGATGCACGGGAGAAATCTTGTACACGATTGTGGGAAGAGGAAATAAGAGAGGAGCAGAGAAGGAGATCTTGTGAGGATCTAAGGTTGCGTGCAGGTAGGTACTGGGAGACTAGGTCACAGATGTAGGGAATATTATTTTATGGTCGAGATTTATTGACGACGTCTTTGTGTTATGGTCAGGTACGAGTGCCTTGTTTGAAAAATTTGTAGAACAGCTTAATACCAATGATTTGGGGCTCCATTTCACGTTTGAGATAAATGCTGATGAATTGCCATTTCTGGATTGAGGGAGCGGGATGGTGGCCTTTCCACTCGAACTTATCGCAAACCTACTGCGACAAATAATCTACTTCGATGGGATAGCCACCATCCGATTCCCTTAAAGATGGGTATCCCGAAGGGCCAATATTTGCACCTGAGGAGGAATTGCTCCACTATGACGAATTTTAGGACACAGGCTAGGGACATGACCCGACGCTTCCTTGATAGAGGTTATCCTGGCAAAATTCTACATACAGCTCATGATTTTGCAGAGAAACAGGATAGAGCAGCACTCCTGCACAGATGTGGTAAAAAGGCTGAACGCAATGAGGATATTACCAGATTAATTCCCACTTTTGATTGCCAGAATGAGCGGGTGCTAGGGGTCCTGAGAAAGCATTGGGATGTACTCACCCTGGATCCAGATTTGAGGGGGATGATATCCCAGAAACCGAGTGTTACGTATAGGAGAGGTAGATCGATCAGGGATAGATTGGTTCACAGTTGGTACACAAGACCACAACCTGTGGGCACTTGGCTCAATAGAGGCCTCTGCGGGTTCTTCAGATGCGGTGATTGCATATATTGCGGCTCCATGAAACCCTCTAAATCGGTGATTAGTGCCAAAAATGGTAAAGAGTTTTTTCTGAGGAGCTTCTGTAACTGTAAGACCACAGGGGTGATATATGTGGCCACCTGTTCATGCCCCCTAGACTACGTAGGAAAGACTAAGAGAGAATTACGTAGAAGAGTTGGGGAACACCTGGGAGATGTCCGCAATCAGCGTGATACACCGCTGGGGAGACACATAAATGGACATCATGGAGGAGATATCCATCAGTTATCCTTCTGTGTATTGGAGGTGGTTAAAAAGAACCCTGGGGGGGAGATCATGACAGGATCCTACTTAGAAAGGAGTGTGAGTGGATCTTCAGGATGGAGTCGGTACACCCTGGGGGACTTAATGAGCAATTGTCTTATGTTTCTTTCCTTTGAGCCCGAGGATGCTGTTTTCTTGGTTTGTGATGGCTATACTGGTCTGTATCCCGCAACTGGGAGGTAATTTTTGTGTTTAATGACACCTTTGTGCATTATTGACATTTACATGTACATATGACATATGGCACAGCGGGCCCCCCCCCCCCGATCAACAATCTCCCCTCTTCTCCCCAATCCCCTTGCATTTTATTAAAAGTATCTTTTGGCCCACTTAATGTGGCCCATAGATTACACTATGTGGCTGGTCCATTTATATGTTTGCATGAGAAGTGGCATTTTTGCTAACATAAGTTCATAAATGTCCCCTATTTAAAAGCTTTATTATCATTAAATAACTAAACAACAATACCTATTATCTATATATATATACATGTGTATATATCTGTTTATCTATTGTTTATCTATGGTTGGCTGAATAGATGTGGGATTTATACCCTGGTTCATTATATTCGGCAGTGCTTTAAAAGAAGGGGGGTGGTTTTCCCTTATTATACCTGGCAGCAACATGGTGGTGCGTTCCAGGCTGGAAGACAAACACCAGTCACATGATTGTGGACGTTACCGCGTCACTTCCGGTTTGATGCTGGGTATCGTAGCGTCACTTCCGGTCATGCGGTTCACCCTGGAACGCAAACGGCCTCCACATTCCTGATTCGGCTGATTCGATACTAACTGTTATGAGGCATGTAAGTAACGCCTATGTGGCGCCAGATACTGATAAACATGCTGATGGGCAAATCCTTATTATTTTAGTGTACTATCCTTCTCTGGGGGAGGGGTGTGGGTCGAGGGGTGGGACTGGAGGGGGTGGGTTCAGAGGTGCCTGGTTCAGTTTAAAAGGGAGCTGCTGGCATCAGGCCCCTTTCCTTATCTGCTCATCTTGACATCTGTCTGTCACGCTGATTATCAGGCCTCCTGATGACCCTGGAGGGAGAAACGCGTTGAGGCAACCAGAGGCGACAATTGGATCATGTATCAGTGATGAGTACACCCTATTCTCAGTACCCTTAATTCTGATTAAGCACAGGCACTTTCTGATCTAAATGCTGCTGTAAATTATCATTGCATCCCAGTATAGGTGCCCTTTTATTGTTATACATTTATCACTATGCACTTTAGGTTCACAGCACAGGCACCTTATATATGTATATGTATTATCTGACAGGGTGCAATAGGGACTCATTTAGGGGTAGCCATCATGGTGTGGGGGCGCCATATTGTTATCGTGTGTCTAGGGTGCCGACCCCCGCTTGAGGTAGGGAGTGGTCAGGAGACAGTTATTAGGGTCCCCTCTTTTTGACGTACTCCCGCCTAACCTCTGTTAATAGCCATACCCACCTCACCTATCCATTAATGTGAGGCAACTTGGGCACGAGGCAATTTGATATACATGATCCTCTTTTTATACCTCACTGGCTATCCGCACTCTTGCACTTTATTAGTTTTTGAGCACCTTTTCATACCTGCCGGTAGGGTGACTTAGGGCAGGCCAAGGATAGCCGACGGTGAGTGGGGGCGCCATACCGTGTCTTTAGGGTGCCAACCCCCGCGTGAGGTAGTGGACAGGAGGGAGGTTTATTTTTAGGGTTTTATCCTTTACCCTCCTCCCTTCTCCACCTGTGCACTTTAGGTTCTATATTGTGTGTATTTTTGATGTTTTAAGCTTACCAATAAAATGATGTTTTAAGGGTTTATTTATATGAATTTGTTTCTTCAAACCTTCCCTTCACTTTAATATACTCTAAAGATATACTGCTAGGAAATTTAGATTGTGAGCCCCTTGATGACATATCACATATATTGAGTTGCTGGCTCCCTGCCTTTGATGCAGACTTGTATCTTTCCTGGCAGATGATGGCTGTAATTTTCAGCCATCATCTGCCTCTAACAGTTGACAGTGAAGCTGATATTCACCAGCAGGTGTTAACCTGTTAAATTCTGCTGTCAATTTGATTATCACACCGGCAGCCATAGCTGATAGATGTTATCTGCATGGGTTTCTTCCAGGTTCTCTAGATTCCCCTTACTACTCTAAAGATATACTGATAGGGAATTTAGATCGTGAACCCTAATGGGGACAGTGATGATCACGTCTGTAAAGCTCTATGGAATATTATGTCCCTATATAAAATAATACATAAAAAGTTTGGATTTGGAGGATGTGCAGTTCCTCTTCTCTGTTTTCTTCAAGGTGGCGGGGTATGTATCCTGGGTGCCAGGGCACTAAAAAAGCCTCGATCTGGGCATTAATTACAGAGCCAGGACAGCAATAATGGATATGATTTGTATTATGCTGACAAAAGTAAAATGGTAGAAGAAGGAGGGGGGGTATTTTTTATTTCCACGATCTGAATTTGCTGACGCGATTATCCATTTTAAGCCAAAAAAAAATCTTTATCCAGAATATAATGTAGAATCCCCACTTTCAGATGATTATTTATCTCTATTTTATACGAGCAATCCCATCACCATGGCATAGAGTAACTAATCCTATTTATGGCTCGTGCTTTTCTACCAATGACCATTAAAACACAGCTGGAACACAAAACATTTCCTCTGTGAAGAGAGGCTAGGATTAAAATCGCAGCTTGTGATATCTCCTATTAAGCAGATTATATATTTATTAATGGCCTACTCGAGGTGATGCAAAAAAATGCAAATGGAATTATAGAAATTCACTTGGTCTGAATTAATGATCAAGGCTCACTCATAAAAAGCTGAAATCAATGGCCAATAAAAAGAGGGTGACAGTGACAAACGCGGTCAGTGCACTATAATGCCTTTATTCCCCCCTCCCTTAAAAATACTTAATCTGAAATCCCCCTAATATCTTGCGGCCAATAGGTTCCTATATTTATACTGGTGATTCCGCAATAGAGAGTATCCAACAAAAGGGTTGATATAAGCAATCAAATGGACTGAATATTTTCAACTCTGCTTTATCATTTTTACCCTATATTTTTGAAATTTTATCAACATTTGCAAATTTTTGTGTATTTATTTATTTAGATCATGATTTTTTTTATTTATGCTGTTTAACCCCTTCATGACATATCACATATATTTACTTGCTGGCTCCCTGCCTTTGATGCAGGCTCGTATCTTTCCTGGCAGATGATGGCTGTGATTTTTAGCCATCATCTGCTTTTTGACTCTACATTTATGAAATGTTATTAACATCTGTAAATTTCTATTTATTCATTAATATCATGAATTCTTTATTCATACTGTTTAACCTCGTCATGACATATAACATATATGTACATGGTGGCTCCCTGCCTTTGATGCAGGCTGACATCTTTCCTAGCAGATGATGGCTGTGATATTTGGCCATCATCTGCCTCTAACAGCTGAGGGTGAAGCTGAGATCCAGTAGCAGCTGTTAACTTGTTAAATTCTGGTGTCAATCTCTGATAGTGGCATTTAGAGTGTGCCGGCAGGGGGATATGCTATTGTTTGCGCCCATCGGCGAGCCTGGGACATGATCGCAAGGCACTAAAAGGTTGCAATGATGGCCAGGAGTCTGCTGAAGACTCCAATGCCTGTTATGACTTAAACTGTCGTTCATTGATGACTGTGATTTTTACTTTGCACAACAGTAGTGTAGTATTGCTATATAGTACATGCAATCAGATGATCACAGATTTAAGCCTTCCAAGGAGACTAACACATACAGTAAAAGTCAAAAATAAATTAAAAATCCAAATCACCCCCCTGTTTCCCATTTTGTTTTTAAAAAACCCACATATTTAGTATAGCTACCTCCTTAAAAGTTCTTTCTATCAAAGTATAACAATAACTAACAGTATAATGAGAAAAAAATCGAAACACCAGAATTATGTTTTTTTTGGCAACACATCAATAAAATGCAATAGGAGGCGATCAAAACATCACATCTACGCCAAAATGGTATCAATAAAAATCTCAGCTCAGGGCACAAAAAAAACCACAGCCTTATAAAAAAAAATTAAAACATTGCAGATCCTGCAAAACAGCAACATGCAAGTTTTATTTGTATTATTTTTTTTTTTTTTATAAAATGTTCCATTTTTTGTTCACCATTTAAATAAAAAAAAAAAAACAAAAAAAAAAACTAGGCATGTTTGGTATCCACATAATCATACTAACCTGGAGAAATCTACCGCCGAATCATTTTCATTGTAAAATAAATTCTGTATATAAAAAATCCAAAAAACAAATGTAGAATTGCACTTTTCTTTCATGATTTCACTGCCATTGGAATTTTTGTTGCCACTTTCCAGCATAATACATGATAATAGTAATGGTGTCATTCAAAAGTAGAACTCGGCCTGAAAAAAACGAGCCCTCATACGTCTGTGTCGACAGAAAAATAAAAATGTATGACTTTTGGGGGAAAAAGGGAAGAAATCAATGAAAACTAAAAAATTGGAAATTGGCAGTAGCGGGAAGCGGTTAAATATTTGAACTAATAATGATTTACTTTTTGATTACATATTTTTTAGTAATTATTTTAAAGTTCTAGTATCTTTACATTTTTCTCACCTTTTTTGGCTACTGGCTTCCACCAAATTTATCAAAAAAAATCATATGATTGACAACAGGATTGACAAAGTCCACATGGACCAAACTAGGAGCAAAGGAGCAAGAAGTCACTGAGATGATTTACCATAAAATACATTCCCTGGATGTCACATAATCCATGTCCTATATGTGCAGAGCCTCTATTTACTATCACACCATAGTAATCCAGCCAGACAGATGCAGACATATTTCATTTAGCAATGTTAAAATAATATCCCATTCTGTCAGGGTAATAGCTGTTTTCATTAAGGGTGAAGGATTGTCACGGCTTCTTAGCTTATAATGTTTACACGTCCTTCACGAAAATCTGGATTTTTTCACCAAGTTTAATCACTTCAATTACATTAGATTGTCATCATCGCCGGAGTTTCATCAAATATGTAATTCTGATTTTGATTAGCCCTAAATAGGAATTTGATAAAAAAAAGTGGAAGACGATAATAGTGGTTGGTCACTGTCATTATGGGGACAGTTCAAGGTTTTTCTCATGCAGCTGATATAATTCTGATTCCTGAATATTATGTTTATGTTATTTTCTTCTATTGAAATGTTATCGTTTTGAACGTTTGGAAGTCTTTTCATATTTGGATTTTTTTTTTATGTAATAACTTATTCACTTTTAATTTTTTTTTTTCTTTTCATAGAAAAGAAAGCAAAGTGAGCTTTCACATGTGGCATGATTTTATTGTTTCAGCAGCCGTCATAGTTTTCTTAACTTTTTCCCCAAGTTTTAAAGTTGGAAAAAATATATTATCAAAACTTATTTTTAAAAAAATGTATATATGTATTTATGCATTTTTAAAGTTTAAACAACTTCTTATTTCTTTTTTATTTTGTTATTATATTTAGCTTTTCAAAGATTTTTAAATATATTATTTCTATGTTAAAAGTTTATTTGTTCAGGTGAATATTATTATTATTATTATTATAATTATTACTAGTAATACTAATCAAATATGAATGCTAATAATAATAATAATAATAATACAATATGAAGTGCTAATAATGATTATAATTTTTATTATTGTCTATATTACTAGTATTAATAATCAAATATGAATGCTAATAATAATAATAATAATAATAATAATACATATTATTATTATTATTATTATTATTATTATTATTATTATTATTATATAATATGGACAATAATAAAAATAATCATTATTAGCATTTCATATTGTATTATTATTATATTATTATCATTATTAGTATTATTATCAACATTCATATTTGATTATTATTACTAGTAATAATAATAATAATAATAATAATAATAATAATAATAATAATAATAATAATTATAATATATTATTATTATTAATATAATACCCCGAGCCCACATCTTTCTCTGCACATGTCGGCTGATTTACTCAGCTGACATGTGCCTCTTATAGCTGCAAGTGGAGTGGGGCGCCCTTCATTGCTGTTAACCTGGTAAATGCTGCTGTCAATCCCCGACAGCAGCATTTAATACGCACTGGCATGGCGGCGTGCTCTTCTGGACCTTCATCAGCATGTCCATGTCACGATCTTGGGATGCCGATAAATTGGCTAAGTGTCTACTGAAGATGCCTGTGTCTGTCATCACAGTACTCCTGTGAAAAGCAGGCGTTCATAGCAGACTGTGATTTTTTTTTATATACAGTAATGCTGTGGCATTGCTGTACGTAAAACAAGCGATCAAACTATTGCAGGTTACAGTTCCCTAAGGAGACTATTAAATACAGTACAAAGTAAAAAATAATGTTTTAAAAATAATTATAAAAAAATTAAATCCACCCCTTTTAGCACATTAAAAATGAAGATATAATAATAAAAAATACACATATTTGGTATCGCTATGTTTGTAACAGTCTGATGTATCAAAATCTAAAATAAAATAATCCGATTGGTAGACAGTGTAACGAGAAAAAGAAATCGAAACTCCAACATTAGTTTTTCCGCTGCCACATTAACAGAAAAAAAATGTAATAAGCAATGAAAACATTGTATATACCCAAAATAATATCAATAACAACATCAGCTTGGGCTGTAATAAACAAACCTTTACACAGGCCCAGATCACAAAAATTGTGTCGCAATGCAAGCAGGTTTTAAAATTTAACTTTTTTTTTTTTTAAAAAAATCAAATTTTTTTTGACACTTAAAGAAAACAAAAGTTACATATGTTTGATATCTGCATAATCATACTAACCTGGAGAATCATACTTCCAGATCAATTTTACGGTAAATTAACTTTGAAAATAAAATTATAAAAAAAAAACAATTGCAGTATTTGACCTTTTATTTTTTGCCCACTTGAATTTTTCCTGCTTACTATTGCATAATATGATAAAATTAATGGTGTCAATCAAAAGTACAACTTATCCTGCAAAAAACAAGCTCTCACACGGTTATATTGACAAAAAAAAAAGATGGCTCTTGGAATAAGAGGAGGAAAAAAATAAAAGGCAAAAATGAAAAATTGTACGGTCATTAAAGAGTACAAAAAAAATGGAACACTCAAGGGAGCAGAGGGAAAAAAATAAAATCAGAAACTGGGCACTTTTGTACTTATAACAGGTCCCCTTTAACTCCTTTATGACCGATGACGTACTGGTACGTCATCGATCGTGTCGCGGTAATCACCGCCGGCTACTGCAGTGAGTAGGCGGTGATTCCTGCACATGTCTGCTGATTTGAACAGAAGACATGGGGAGCTAACAATCCACCTGCGCCTGCTTGCTATTTAGATCGTGCTGTCAAAATGTGACAATGCAATTTAAATGGTTCCAGCAGGGCTCGCTCCATTTCCAGCCACCATCGGAGGCCCAATGATGTGATCCCAATGGTTGTCATGGCACCTCGGGGTCGTGTGAAGATTCCTGATGCAACCATGACATACTTCCTGTAAGAGCCGACAGAGCGGCAGCTCTTAATGGAACAGTGCATTTTTGCTGATCAAAGCTGTGCAGCTCTGATCAAGAGAAATGCACAAGCGATCAGACTGCTGATCCATAAAGTCCTCTAGAGGGACTAGTAAAATAACTAAAAAAAGGTAAAGAAAAAAAAAGGTTTCAAAAATATGAAAAAATAAAAAAACCTAAAAGTTCAAATCACCCTCCATTCACCTCATTGAAAATAAACCAGTTAAAAAAAATACACATATTTGGTATTGCCGCGTTCAGAGATGCCCCGTCTATCAATATATATAAAAATTAATTCTTCTGATCGGTATACGGCATGGCGAGAAAAAAATTCCAAATGCCAAAATTACATTAAATATTTTTAAAAAATGCAGTTACAGGCGATCAAAACTTAGCATTCGCACAAAAATGTAATAATTAAAAACATCAGCCCAAACTGCAAAAAATAAGTCATCACTGAGCCCCAGATTCCAAAAAATGAGAACGCTACATGTTGTGGAAAATGGCGCCAAAAATGCTACTTTTTTTTAGACAAACTTCTGAATTTTTTTTAACCACTTAGATAAAAGTAAAAGTATACATGTTTGGTATCTACAAACTCATACCGACATGAGGCATCACAGCGACACGTCACGTTTACCATATAGTGAACACGGTGAGTAAAATACCCCCAAAAACAATGCAATTTCACCGCACTTGGAATTTTTTGTTCAGTTTTCCAGTACACTATATGGTAAAACTAATGGTTTCATTCAAAAGTACAACTCATCCCACAAAAAAAAATAAGCCCTCGTATGGCAAAATTGACAAAAAATTTTTAAAAAATTACAGCTTTCAGAAGAAGGGGAGCGAAAAACAGAAAATCGCCCAGGGGTGAAAGTGTTAAGGAGTATAAAAAAAAAATAATGGAATGCTCAGGGGAGCGGAGGGAATAAAATAAAAGCAGAAACTGGGCACTTTTGTCTTTGTGACAGGTCACATTAAATGACCTTGGTATCATATATATTATATAGAAATTATAAAAAAAAAATAGATTTGAAAAGTTGATATAAAAAAGTAAAAAAAAAGAAAAGAAAAGACTGTTCTGTTAATTAAGCATAAATTCCACTGCTCACAAGGCATATCGGCACCATAGCAACACTTTTGTGCTCCTACAAAGAATGTTGGGAGTTATCAAAAGTGTCATTATAACATGTTGTAATTCCAACATCTTAACCGCCATTCTTTCCGGTGAGTGCACATTTGCCGGCATCGCCCGAAGTAAAATCCAAGTGTTGATCTTGTCTTATTTAACATCCGATCGACTTCAAGAGCAGAGGTTATTTTCATTCCATGGCAACAATATTCCCCGGCAATATCAGAAGTCGAAATCATTTGGACAACATGTCGCGGCAAACAAATTCACAGCGTTCGGCTTTTTTTTTCGACCTCGAAATAACAATCAATATAAGCAAAACACATAAAGATAAAACTGCCTCCCTAACGATTCTCCAAATGTTAACGGTTAAAAATAAGCCCAACAGAAAAATAAACACAGGGAACAATTCCAGCTTGTAAGAAAGGACTAAATGTACGCCGTAAAAAGACCGTCTGTTACTTCCCACAACCAAATCCGCTCGTTATGCCTTTATTATGAGCAGAATCTCACTTCATATTAAAAAAATGGAGAAATTAAGTTGAATGTTTAGTATAGATTTATTCCTATTATATCACATATCCAGGCCAGGAAAAACTTCCAGCCAACATGTTGTTCCCACCAAAGTGTTTTCTGGTCGTTCGGCAATATGATTATCTACTCAATTCTTGGACCTGAAGCTGGAGCTTTGGAGCCACACTACAGGGAATCAGGATTGTCAAGTCTGGCCCTAATCGGGCAAATGCATCTTCTATTATATAAAGCTGAGTGTATGTATGTGTGTATGTCCGCTAAAGGAATTCACACCGTCGCATCTACAATCACGAAATTTTGCACAAACACTCCATTTGACTCAGGGAATGCCATAGACTATGTTTTGAGGGTAAATTTTAACCTTACGCTTTACAGTTATTCACCAAAAAACCTGCCTCCCTTAAAGTTAATGGAGCTGGGAGCTACAGTGCAGCCAGAACTTCAGAATGCGCAGCCATGCCCTTAAATGGAATGTTGCGTGTCACAAGGCAGCCACAGAAAGAGAAAGACAGAGACTGACACAGACAGACACAGATAGATAGGGACAGACAAAGAGACAATTCACCAAAAAACTTGCCTCCATTAAAGTTAATGGACCTGGGAGCCACAGTGCAGCCAGAACTTCAGAAGAATGAGCAGCCACGCCCTTAAATGGAATGTTGCATGTCACAAGGCAGCCAGGGAAAGAGACAGAAAGAGACCGACACAGACAGACACAGATAGATAGAGACAGACAAAGAGACAGACAGGGAAAGAGACAGGAAAAGAGACAGGGAAAGAGACAGACAGGGTAAGAGACAGACAGGGTAAGAGACAGACAGATAGACAGGGAAAGACATAGAGAGACAGACAGGGAAAGAGATAGAGACAGACAAGGAGATAGAGAGAGAGACAGATAGACACAGTTACCATCCCGGGCAACGACGGGTGCTACAGCTAGTATAATATAAAGAGTGCCCCCGACCCACTCTGGAGGCCTTTCTAGCCACAACTAGAATTACTAGGAGGAGTATTGATGGCTTACAATACTATAGTACAAGGATACTTATTGACTACATCATGTAATGCTAGAAAAACTAGGAATCCACTGTCCCACCTACCAGTCACACATGTATAAAGTGTACTAATTACTATGCACACATAATCTATCCACTCACAAGTCTCATATTCTCAATGTCTTACAAGAAATAGCACAACACATGCGACACCATTGGTTTCACTCACTTTGATGCTGACTGCTCTGCAGGACTTTCTGGATGAGACTGGAGATGCTCTGTTTGTCAAAACCCAGTGCTGGGTGAAGTGGTGATCCAAGAATACAGAAGAACAGCGGCACACTTCAATCCAGGTAAGTGTAAAAACAGCAACCATGGTAATCGTGTAAACAGGGGAGAAAGTACAAACAGGAGCACTGAGCCGGACAACGGCTGATCAGTGCGAAATGGCCGCCATCTGGCTCAGTGCTCCCATTTGTACCTTCTTCCCCTGTTTCCACGATCACCGTGCTTGCTGTTTTTTTCACATACCTGGATTATTAGAAGAAGAAAACTAAATATTAACCTTCATTTGGGGTTCATAATTTGTTATATTCTTAGCATATAGTGTTGAACATTACCAGTTTAGCACCTTTTTTTCCTCCTTTTTGCATACAATTTTAATGCTTGCACACTTTTTTTTATATATATACATATATATATATATATATATATATATATATATATATATATATATATATATAGCTTTACCCTAGTGGTGCCCTCCCCACCCTTTGTTTTTCACGCTTCTGACCAGTGCTAATCTGACGCTTCTGACCAGTGCTAATCTGATACCCTCCTCTCACCAGGGAAGGACGGGGCAGGAGTGTGATGGAAAACAGATAAAGACAGATAAGGGAAACCACTCTGACACAGTGCACACGCACAGGATTAGACAATGAGAAACTCAGGAGAAAATCAAGAGCAGGAAGGCAACAACAAAAGGGCAACAAGGGTTAACTCCACTCCACTTAACGCACTAAGCAACAAGTATAACAACCACCAGATAGTTAGCAATAACAGTAATCTACTATCTAAACAATTTCTTTACAGTCTCTTTAATTATATTACTTTTTATGAACCAAAACAGGAATAAATGATAATAAAGTGACAAACTAAAGATTCAGCCTCACATTCGATCGATACGAAATTATAAAATAAGAGCTAGCTGCCCGGTACTCCTTCCCTGCATTCTTCCAGACGGCAATAACTTGATTACAAATCTAAATTATTTTCCAAAGATTAAAACAGCAAAAATCTTATATAAAGTCACGACTTCTTATGTTTTGTAATCAGCAGTCTGAATATTCTTAGTATCATTTGTCCAATAACTTGGTATAATTCCCTGGGCACAGCCGGTAAGCTCCTTCCTTACGAGTAACTTACTATGGTCTGAAGTCATTAGCAACAAAGTAAATTGTTTTAATTGATCTGAACTTCATTACAACCCGGGATCCTCGTTTTTGTTCCGCTGCGCTTTCTAAAGGACTAACATAAATGAATCTGCCTTGAGTCCTGTCATCTTTAGCGTGTCCTCTGAGCTGCGGTGCCTTACAGGCAAAAGAAGTCATTAACTAACTTTTACTACACACTCCGAGTGAGTGTACGGTATTCATCTATGACATTGCTTGCCGAGACTCATCACCTCTACACCACTGTCATGGCTTCACCCAGATAAAGTGCTCTGCAAATACACCGCGCAATATCATAAACAATGAGAAGCAATGGTATCTAACATATCTCGCCGAACACGACCTTGACAGCCCGCTCAACAATCCCGCCACAACCTAGGTCTGTGTCAATTAATAAAGCAAGTTACAATCTACCAGTGCTAAAATACTGGAAAGAAATAGAGAAAACATGAATTTATGATGTAGAGACAAGACATTTATGGTTTGCACCATGACTGGGATGACCCAACACTGTCTCAGATGCAGGGTCATATTAAGTAACAGTCCAGCCCTGCTCCACCATTGCCACCTTGTGTCCCCTTATGTTCAGAAATAAAGAAAACAGTAATATCACAGTACAGGGAGAATGCACACAGTGATGTGTGGCGCCCCTGAGGCTCAGTCGCCACAGGGTACTGAATCTCTTTTAAGGCTGCTTTCACACTACGTTTTTTTAACATGCGTTATGAACATTTTTTTGCTGCAAAAGCGGATCCTGCTTTTCTAAAGAAAAACGCATGCAAACGCAAGTGTTAAGGCCGCTTTACACGCTGCGACATCGCTCAAGCGATCTCGTTGGGGTCACGGAATTTGTGACCCACATCCGGCTGCATTAGCGATGTTGTTGCGTGTGACACCTTTGACAGATTTTGCATTGTTGCAAAAATGTGCAAAATCACTTATCGGTGACATGGGGGTCCATTCTCGAATATCGTTGCTGCAGCAGTAACGATGTTGTTCCTCGTTCCTGCGGCAGCACACATCGGTACGTGTGACACCGCAGGAACGAGGAACCTCACGTTACCTGCCTCCCGCCCACAATGCGGAAGGAAGGAGGTGGGCGGGATTTTACGTCCTGCTCATCTCCGCCCCTCCGCTTCTATTGGGCGGCACTTCAGTGACGCAGCTGTGACGCTGAACGAACCGCCCCCTTAGAAAGGAGGCGGTTCGCCAGCAGTCACAGCGACGCCGCAGGGCAGGTAAGTAGTGTGACGGGTCTGGGCGATGTTGTGCGCCACGGGCAGCGATTTGCCCATGTCGCACAACCGATGGGGACGGGTACCCACGCTAGCGATATCAGTCACGATATCGCAGCGTGCAAAGCGGCCTTTATTATACAGGATCCTGCGGGGCATTGGAGTCATGTGATCGGGAGTCAGTGGAACTGAACGTGACATACTGGAAATTCAGATGCCACTGGTGGAAAAAAGAGGAGGAAGAGAGAAAGAGAGAGAGAAAGAAAAAAAGAAAGAAAAAAAGAAAAAGAGAGAGAGAGAGAAAGAGAGAGAAAAAAAGAAAGAATGAAAGAAAGAAAAAGAGACAGAGGAAGAGAGAGAGAAAGAAAGAGAGAAAAAAAGAGAGAGTAAGAAAGAGAGAAAGAAAGAGAGAGAAAGAAAGAGAGAGAAAGAAAGAGAGAGAGATAAAGAGAGAAAGAAAGAGAGAGAGAGAAAGAGAGAGAGAAAGAGAGAGAGAAACTCACTCTCTGTGGTTTCTGGGCATGCTCAGTACACCAAACAAGATCCTGTTTATCAGTATACCACCGTTCACATGCGTTTGCATGCTGTTTAGTCAGGATCCAGCGACTTGCAGTATTTGGACGCAGCTCAAAAATGCTACAAGTAGCGTTTGTAAACAATGTTAAAAAACTGCAAGTCGCTGGATTCGGACAAAACTGCACGCAAACGCATGTGAACGCATGTTGATGCAAGTCCATTGCAAATGCATTGAAATGAAAATGCATTTGCACTGGATCCATTTTTGCAGCAAAAAAACTGTCAGGACGCATGTTAAAAAAAACGTAGTGTGAAAGCAGCCTAAGATGTAGTATTCATTCCGGGTAAGAGGAGGTTAATCACTGGTGTTTGTTTCACTTACACAATCCCCAGCCCATGAGTCAGCTAGTTATACAACACAGAAAGCCAGACAGCCTGGGGAATTCCCGGTTACAAGGGCAACAGCCACTAAGAGTCATCCGAAAGGTGGGGGCTGCACTTAGGAAATGGGAACACACAACCAGTTCCTAGTCAGAATAGTCTGAGACTCTGAACAACATGGTCACAAAGAGAGAGTGCTTGAGAGCTTCTCTTAGCTAGAACTGGGTAGACTGGAAGAGGGCGAGAGGCCACCGGTGGAGATGGTGAGACAGAGGAGAACATGGTAGCTGGAGGTTGAGCCTAACTAATCCCACAGTGCCAGCACTAACAGGGTGCAGAAGCCCTAGGGCAGATTATACTTTATGTTGTCTGCCAGAATCTGCAAGGGATGGGGATTTCGAGTCCCATCGCCCACCACCCATTTTCCCTGAGCACAGTGACACATAGGATCTGGGGTTGGGATTGCAGCCAGGCCCCATGGCGAGGATCAACTCCACCACCATACGGGATGAGACACTTAACATTAACAGAGACACTGGGGTCCCCAATCTGCTTCAAGCCACTGGGATCCACAACCAAGCGCAATGGAGGGAGGTCTCACACTCCACAGACACCTGTGATTGCCTCTGATTTATCTGGGACCGGTTGAGGCCCATCGTGGCGGAGAGCGGCACTTCTGGGGCTTCTTACAAACTGTGAATAAAGAGAACTTTGAACCGCAGACCCCTGTGTCGTCCCTGTTTTTGTCGGCGTCATCGCCCCGCGCGTCGGCGCTCCCAGGGGATCGCCAAACCATTTGTCATTCACCCGGGGCCCGTCCGCCTGTTGGGAGAGACACCATCCCGGCTGCCATAACACCTGCCCCTGCAAGGAATTCTGCAGCGGCGGCTACTCCCTGGCCGCATACCACAGGTGGCATCACAAGAAACTTTCCCAATTACCCCACTTTCCCTTCATTTGCTGTAGGCCTCGGGGCAACAGAACCAGGCAAGGCCACCTGTGACATCACCTGACCCGACTTGCAATGACCCGGCAACAAGTTGGTTAACCTCCTGCCCCGTGGGGGCATACAATGTCACAATAGTGTGATAAAGCAAATGGTGCAGTATAGTGATCTCACAGAATAAGGATAATGGACAGAGTAATGTCAAAGTACAGGCACAATGCATACAGTGATGTCACAGCATAGGCACAATGCACACAGTGATGTCACTGCATAGGCATTATGCACACAGTGATGTCACAGTATAGGCATAATGCACACAGTGATGTCACAGGATAGGCATAATGCACACAGTGATGTCACAGTACAGGGATAATGCACACAGTGATGACACAGGATAGGCATAATGCACACAGTGATGTCACAGGATAGGCATAATGCACATAGTGATGTCACAGCATAGACAAAATGCACAAAGTGATGTCACAGCATAGGGATAATCCACACAGTGATGTCACAGCATAGGCATAATGTACACAGTGATGTCACAGCATAGGTATAATACACAGTGATCCCACGGCACACTGATAATGCACACAGTGAAGTCACAGCATAGGTATAATGCACATAGTGATGTCACAGTACACTGATAATGCACACAGTTGTGTCACAACATAAGCATAATGCACCCAGTGATGACACAGCATAGGCATTAAGCACACAGTGATGTCACAGCATAGATATAATGTACACAGTGATGTCACAGCATAGGAATAATACACACAGTGATGTCACAGAACATTGATAATGAACACAGTGATGTCACAGGATAGACATATTGCACACAGTGATGACACAGGATAGGCATAATGCACACAGTGATGACATAGGATAGGCATAATGTACACAGTGATGTCACAGCATAGGCATAATGTACACAGTAATGTCACAGCATAGGCATAATGTACACAGTGATGACACAGAATAGGCATAATGCACATAGTGATGTCACAGGATAGGCATAATGCACACAGTGATGTCACAGGATAGGCATAATGCACATAGTGATGTCACAGTACAGACATAATGCACAAAGTGATGTCACAGCATAGGGATAATCTACACAGTGATGTCACAGCATAGGCATAATGTACACAGTGATGTCACAGCATAGGTATAATACACAGTGATCCCACGGCACACTGATAATGCACACAGTGAAGTCACAGCATAGGTATAATGCACATAGTGATGTCACAGTACACTGATAATGCACACAGTTGTGTCACAACATAAGCATAATGCACCCAGTGATGACACAGCATAGGCATTAAGCACACAGTGATGTCACAGCATAGATATAATGTACACAGTGATGTCACAGCATAGGAATAATACACACAGTGATGTCACAGAACATTGATAATGAACACAGTGATGTCACAGCATAGATATAATGTACACAGTGATGTCACAGCATAGGAATAATACACACAGTGATGTCACAGAACATTGATAATGAACACAGTGATGTCACAGGATAGACATATTGCACACAGTGATGACACAGGATAGGCATAATGCACACAGTGATGACATAGGATAGGCATAATGTACACAGTGATGTCACAGCATAGGCATAATGTACACAGTAATGTCACAGCATAGGCATAATGTACACAGTGATGACACAGAATAGGCATAATGCACATAGTGATGTCACAGGATAGGCATAATGCACACAGTGATGTCACAGGATAGGCATAATGCACATAGTGATGTCACAGTACAGACATAATGCACAAAGTGATGTCACAGCATAGGGATAATCTACACAGTGATGTCACAGCATAGGCATAATGCACACAGTGATGTCACATAATAGGAATAATGCAAATAGTGATGTCACAACATAGGCATAATGCACACAGTGATGTCACAGTATAGGTATAATACACACAGTGATGTTACGGCCCACTGATAATGCACTCAGTGATGTCACAGCATAGGCATAATGCACACAGTGATGTCACAGTACACTGATAACACACACAGTTATGTCACAGCATAAGCATAATGCACACAGTGATGACACAGCATAGGTATAATCTACACAGTGATGTCACAGCATAGGAATAATACACACAGTGATGTCACAGAATAGGTATAATCTGCACAGTGATGTCACAGCATAGGAATAATACACACAGTGATGTCACAGTATAGGTATAATCTGCACAGTGATGTCACAGCATAGGAATAATACACACAGTGATGTCACAGCATATTAATAATGCACACAGTTATGTCACAACATAAGCATAATGAACACAGTGATGTCACAGCATACTGATAATGCACAAAAAAGAAAAAAATATTTTTACTGTGATATCACAACAATGGAAAAAAGACCGCACTGAATGATGTCACTTGTAGGCATTGTGATGTCCTCGCACAGAAATAATACAAAATGTGATGTAGCATCAAAGGTATGATCAACACAGTGGAAGTAACCTTGACACCTACAGTAGGGTGGCGATGCGATCCATGCATCTAATATATATTGGTTTGGATATACTGTATTACCATTTTTTTCAGACAGTGCTGCTGGAAATATTAAGCTACATTTCACATTTGGCACAATTTATGTTCATTCTAGTTTTAACCCGAACTTCTGAAGATGAGAGATGGGATTATTGGAAAATGCTAACTCCAGATGATACACAGGAGCTCACCATGTTACTGGACCTATAGTCCTATACTAGGTGCTTTTACGTAAAACACTTTCCTTATGTTACATCACATTATTCTAGCCGACATGACTCCTCTAATATCTATTACATACATTATTGGAATATGGGATTATTTCTAGATCGCCGGCTCGCTAATGCTTTCTAATAGTTTAATACTTGCAGCGAGCTCACGCCTACATACTGTACATTCACAGCTTTAGTTAGAGGTTTTAATATGATGTTTCCATGGATGTGTAAATGCATTATGGTATGGATCGTGCAAAAATGAGCACAGCCACATAGCAATACACTAAGGGGTACTTTACACGTTGCGACATCGCTAGCGATAGTACCCGCCCCCGTTGCACATGCGATATGTGGTGATTGCTGCCGTAGCGAACATTATCGCTACAGCAGCTTCACACGCACTTACCTGCTCGACGACGTCGCGGTGACTGCCGAACAATCTCTCCTTCAAGGGGGAGGTGCGTTCGGCGTCACCGCGACATCACTAAGCGGCCGGCCAATAGAAGCGGAGGGGCGGAGATGAGAGGGACATAACATCCCGCCCACCTTCTCCCTTCCGCATTGCCGGCGGGCGCAGGTAAGGAGATGTTTGTCACTCCTGCGGGTTTACACACAGCGATGTATGCTGCCGCAGGAACGACAAACAACATCGACCCGACATTATGGAAATGACCGACGCTACACAGATCACCGATATTCGACACTTTTGCAATCGTTTATTGGTGCATCTAGGATTTACACGTTGCAATATGGTTACCGGCGCCGTATGTGCGTCACTTACAACGTGACCCCGGCGATATTCCGGATGCAATGTTGCAACGTGTAAAGTACCTCTTAGTATCAGAAAGTGCCACCGTCTTGTGACTACATAGACTTTTCAGCTATACGACATGTGTATATCTGGACTTGATTGGGCAGAAGAGTCTCAGAGCCCATAGGTCTTCAGCATCCCAATTTTAAGATGGGGGGGTGGGCAAAAAGAGCAATAATCTATTAACATGGTGGCTCCATGGTTAGCACTGGAGCCTTGGACCACTTGAATCTTACGTTCTATTCCCACCAAGGACAACATCTGGAAGGCATTTGTATGTTCTCCCCTTGTTTGTGTGGGTTTCCTCCGGTTTCCTTCCACACTCCAAACAAATACAGATAGGGAATTTACATTCCAATCTACATTTCCCCAAAAATAATCCCTAGAGCATTTTTTGGTGCAAAAAAAATATTTAAGAAAGTGTCTTATTTTTAGAGAAACACAGTAGTGTTTGTGAAGCAGACATTCCCAGTTTACCCGAATGGTCAAGGTTTCAGTAGTCTTAAAAACTGACAACTTTTCTAAGACAGAGATGTATTGAGAGCCGCTGTCACTTCCCTTCCCCCATCTTTTTTTGGCACTACCCAGCAGAGAGTGAAAGTGGGCACAGGAGGAAGATTCATCCACTTTGAGGACACAAAACATGTCCCAAACTATGAGAGAATCGATCCAATGGAATGAATTACATAAAATGTGGTGATGAGTATTTTATCTACATCTTCAAATAATAATATTGCAATATAGTGTGTGGGCATATATATCTATCTATCTATATATATATATATATATATATATATATATATACTGTATATATAGATATATCTGATACATCTGATACATCTGACTCCCAGTGAGCGCCAGGGCTTGATTCTTCATGGTCATTTTCTGCGGGGATGACTTTCGTACAATATCTATGTGCCCACTTGGTAAAATTGTCTGTCTTGTGCCAGGGACAAACAGATCTGTCAAACCCCACACAGTCTCCATTCATTAGCTCCATTACCGTTATTACTAATAGCTCTTGGTTGTTTTCCTGGAATGGACAATTTTTTTTTTTTTGCTTTTATCATTCTTCTTGTTTTCCGATTGTGAAGAAGATTTATAAAATAATATTATTAGGCCAGATTTATATATGCTGGACAGAGGTTTGACTTGTAGCTTCTAGACCCTAATTCAAAATCTATAACAAGACCTAGACGTACCATGTTCCCCCAAAAATAAGACACTGTCATATTTTTTTTTGCCCCAAAAAATTAGCTAGGGCTTATTTTCAGGGTAGGGCTTATTTATGGGGAAACATGGGTGGGGGTAAGTTTGCCTCCCAATAAAGGTAGATACTCTTCAGGAGAATCATAGTTACCAGACCCAGACATCTCTGTCATTCCCAGGTCCTCCTGCGATCCACAGCGGGTGCTCCCAGCAGGTCCTTGTGTGCTCCATCCACAGCACTCCTCCCCTGCTTCCGGTCAGCAGTCACACACATGAGATCTCTGTAATATCATGCACACACACAGCCGGTGATGCTGCACTGCTCCAGAGACTTGGGATGCAGTGGAAAGTGAGGACCTGTGGTGAAACACATCAAGGACCTGCGGTGGAATGTACACACGCACATGCACATTAGATTGCTGTAATATTTTACACACACACACACAAACATCCAGTGATACTGTACTGCTTTCGGCTGGCAGTGCTGTGGAATGTGAGGGCGTACAATAGAACGCATCAAGGACCTGCGGTGGAACGCATTGTTACATTCCACCACAGGTCCTTGCTTTCCACTGCTTCCCAGGCAGGTCCCCAGAGCAGTACTGTATCACCAGGTGTGTGTCTGTGTGTGTGTATGATATTACTGTGATCTGATCTGTGTGTGTGTGTGTGCATTCCACCACAGTTACTCGATGCGTTCCAACGCAGGTGCTCAATGCATTTCACCACAGGTCCTCGCGTTCCACTGCTTCCCAGGTCCCCGAAGCAGTACTGTATCACCAGATGTGTGTTCATAATTACTGCGACCTTATGTGTGTGTGTGTGTGTATGTGTTCCACCACAGGTCCTCACGTTCCAATGCGCCCCTTCAGGGTTTAGTGACTACGATTGTGGGGACTTGTGTCTTCTCTCTTTTGGGGGCGTCTTCTTTCTATAATGAAGTGTCCTGCAGTATTCTTTAACTTTTTTAGCTACATGGACACTTCATTTTTGAACTGCAACAGGGGCTTATTTTAAGGGTAGGGCTTATATGTAAGCCTTATTCAGAAAAGAACGAAAATTCCTGCTAGGGCTTCTTTTCGGGGAAACACATTAGTATCTGCCACTTATAATAGTGCTGTTTTCGTTTGTGGGTATCCTCAGGCATCAGGCCTTTGCCCCTCCTCCAGCTCGGCTCCTAATTCTGAGCCCTGGAGTATTTTTCCATAAGTAAAGCAGCACACTAATACTGCAAATCTTATGTGGAATCTACTATATATTCAAAAGGAAATCACATACTAGATATAAAAGACTTTTAATATACTGACTTTATATGTCTAGTTGTATCCAGAGCTGTATTCAAAAATAACCAAAAGTCAGACATTGGTGTATGTCCACTGCACCGTCAGTCATGCGACCTAACAGTCCGGGTCTAGCACTCACCCTGCACTGCACCGACAGTCGTGACACCTATCAGTCCGGGTCTAGCACTCACCCTGCACTGCACTGCCAGTCGTGCCACCTAACAGTCCGAGTCTAGTGGTCACCCTGCACTGCACCGACAGTCGTGGCACCTAACAGTTTGGGTCTAGCACTCACCCTGCACTGCACCGACAGTCGTGCCACCTAACAGTCCCGGTCTAGCAGTCAGCAATCACCCTGCACTGCACCGACAGTCGTGCCACCTAACAGTCCGGGTCTAGCAGTCACCCTGCACTGCACCGACAGTCGTGCCACCTAACAGTCCGGGTATAGCACTCACCCTGCACTGCACCGACAGTCGTGACACCTAACAGTCCGGGTATAGCACTCACCCTGCACTGCACCGACAGTCGTGCCACCTAACAGTCTGGGTATAGAACTCACCCTGCACCGCACCGACAGTCATGCCACCTAACAGTCCGGGTATAGCACTCACCCTGCACTGCACCGACAGTCGTGCCACCTAACAGTCTGGGTATAGCACTCACCCTGCACCGCACCGACAGTCGTGCCACCTAACAGTCCCAGTCTAGCAGTCAGCAATCACCCTGCACTGCACTGACAGTCGTGACACCTATCAGTCCGGGCCTAGCACTCACCATGCACTGCACCGACAGTCGTGCGACCTAACAGTCCGGGTCTAGCACTTACCCTGGACTGCACCGCCACTCGTGCCACCTATCAGTCCGGGTCTAGCAGTCACCCTGCACTGCACCGTCAGTCGTGCCACCTAACAGTCTGGGTATAGAACTCACCCTGCACCGCACCGACAGTCGTGCCACCTAACAGTCTGGGTATAGCACTCACCCTGCGCCGCACCGACAGTCATGCCACCTAACAGTCTGGGTATAGCACTCACCCTGCACTGCACCGACAGTCGTGCCACCTAACAGTCTGGGTATAGCACTCACCCTGCACCGCACCGACAGTCGTGCCACCTAACAGTCCGGGTCTAGCAGTCAGCAATCACCCTGCACTGCACTGACAGTCGTGACACCTACAAGTCCGGGTCTAGCACTTACCCTGCACTGCACCGCCACTCGTGACACCTATCAGTCTGGGTCTAGCAGTCACCCTGCACTGCACCGCCACTCGTGACACCTATCAGTCCGGGTCTAGCACTCACCCTGCACTGCACCATCAGTCGTGACACCTATCAGTCCGGGTCTAGCACTCACCCTGCACTGCACCGACAGTCGTGCCACCTAACAGTCCGGGTCTAGCAGTCACCCTGCACTGCACCGCCACTCGTGACACCTATCAGTCTGGGTCTAGCACTCACCCTGCACTGCACCGTCAGTGGTGCCACCTAACAGTTCGGGTCTAGCACTCACCCTGCACTGCACCGACAGTCGTGCAACCTAACAGTCCGGGTATAGCACTCACCCTGCACTGCACCGACAGTTCAAGTCTAGTGGTCACCCTGCACTGCACCGACAGTCGTGGCACCTAACAGTCCGGGTCTAGCACTCACCCTGCACTGCACCGACAGTAGTGCCAACTAACAGTCCGGATCTAGCACTCACCCTGCACTGCACCGTCAGTCGTGCCACCTAACAGTTCGGGTCTAGCACTCACCCTGCACTGCACCGACAGTCGTGCCACCTAACAGTCTGGGTATAGCACTCACCCTGCACTGCACCGACAGTCGTGACACCTATCAGTCCGGGTCTAGCACTCACCCTGCACTGCACCGCCACTCGTGACACCTATCAGTTCGGGTCTAGTACTCACCCTGCACTGCAGTTAGATGCTGACTGCAGCTCTGGAAGGGACTGGAGAACAAGATGTGATACAATTAAAAGATACGTTAAACAATTTATCTGCAAAATCCCTCATTATTATATGCGGATTTAAACTGCATATTGTAAAAATGTTGTTAAACATTTACAAGTCCATAAAGCCGATTCTATTCTGAAATTAAACATTTGAAATCTAAAATATTTAAAACTCAGTGGGAAAGTAAAGAAGCCGTTGTGTTAATTGGCTCATCTCTTGGATAGACACAACTTGCCCAGAATTACTATTTTAGCGCAAAATGTCATTGTTTCTTGGCTCCATGTGAAACCTACGTGCCAGGTCTGTACTATGTAAACTCTGTTTTACCTATAGGAGGCACAGAGGCCGACACACAGTGTGGGTCACATTTTTATCATTTCTGTAAATGTAAAATAACATATGGGACAACTTTACAAAAAGTCTTCATCAAAAGTGATCTATCGTTTTATGTCTATAGCACCTATGGAGATCCTTCCCTGACAGATGTGTGGTATGCAGTGACTACCGGGGTTCGGTACAAGGGAACTCCCGGCGAGTGTAGCAACACACAGGGCACACTGGGAACACAATACAATTGTGGGAGAGGGGAGTGGGGTCACCATCTAACACTCACCTGTGGCTGACCCCTGCACTCCCTAACATTACTATACAGGTCATTCTACCTTTCGCCAATCATGTGCCTAGGCCCTCACTGACCCTAAACTCATCCTGGCTAG